>NC_029772.3:33613029-33615017 GCF_000817695.3 Arachis duranensis | reverse complement strand
GTGCGAAGTTGTGTTTATGCCATGGTATTGAGCACCAAGTTTTTGGGGCCATTACTAGGGATTATTTGATTTGTGAAAAGTATTGATCACAATTTCGTGTACCAAGTTTTTGGCGCCGTTGCCGGGGATTGTTGAGTTTGGACAACTGACGGTTCATCTTGTTGCTTAGATTAGGTATTTTTTTTTCAGAGTTCTTAAGAATGGATTCTAGTGTTTCATGATGATCTGTTGAAGTCTGGCTGGCTGTGAAGCCATGTCTAATTTCATTGGACCGAGGTTTCAACTTATCATCACAAGAGCTTGTTGATTTCTATCAATCTTGCTATTGGAGCAGAGATCTGCTAAGGCTTGGCTGGCCATTGGCCATGTCTAGTGTTTTGGACCGAAGCTTTCTTTGAAAGCTTGGCTGGCTGTGAAGCCATGTCTAATTCCTGGACCGGAGTCTTAGACTAAACATTGCATGATTCCTGGAATTCTCACTAAGAATTTTGATACCTTTATTTTCTTCTTCCACTTAATTTTCGAAAAATCCAAAAAAAAAAAATTTTACAAAATCAACAATTGCATGTTTCTATTCTCCTTGCATTCATGCATGTGTCTTCATTAATCTTCAAGTTGTTCTAGATGATTTCATTGCTCTGATCTTTGAATTCTCTCGACTTGAGTGTTTATGTGTCTCATATGCATTCTCATGTTGTTAGTGTCAGTAGTATACAAACTGCTAAGTTTGGTGTCTTGCATGCATTGTTATTTGATTTTAGTTGCATTTTAATTATTCCTCATTATTAAAAATCCAAAAATATTTTTAATTTGTGTCTTTTCAAGTCAATAATACAAAGAATTGAAGATTCAGAACACACTGCAGAGGAATTACACAGAAAAAGTTGGGCGTTCAAAACGCCCAGTGAGGAAGGCAAACTGGCGTTTAAACGCCAGCCAGGGTACCTGGCTGGGCGTTTAACGCCCAAAAAGGTAGTGCTTTGGGCGTTAAACGCCAGAATGTGCACCATTCTGGGCGTTTAACGCCAGGATGGCACAAGAGGGAAGATTTTGTTTTTAATGCAAATTTTTTTCAAGTTTTCAAAGTTTTTCAAAATCAAATCTTTTTCAAATCATATATTTTCAATCAAATCTTTTTCAAAATCAATTTCTTTCCATTTTCAAAGATACTTGCTATCAATTAATGATTTGATTCAACATTTCAAGTATGTTACCTTTTCTGTTGAGAAAGGTTTAATGTTTGAATCATATCTTTTCTTGTTAGCCAAGCTATTAATTTTTAAAATCAAATCTTTTTTAAAAAAAATGTTTTTCAAATCATATCTCCTCAATCACATCTTTTTAACCAATCATATCTTCTTAACCACATCTTTTTCAAAATAGTTTTCAATCAGATCTTTTTGATTTCTAATTTCAAAATCTTTTTCAAAAATCACTTTACCTCTTTCTCAATCTTGGTTTTCGAAAATCAATTAGTATTTTTCAAAATGTTTTTAAAATATCTTACTTAATTTTCGAAAATTCTTCCCCTCTTCTCACATTCTTCTTCTACCTCTACCTTCTATTTTTCTTTTCCTCTGACACCTCAAGGAATCTCTATACTGTGACATAGAGGATTCCATATTTCCTTGTTTTCTTCTCCTTCATATGAGCAGGAGCAAAGACAAAAGCATTCTTGTTGAGGCTGATCCTGAACCTGAAAGGACCTTGAAGCGAAAGCTAAGAGAAGCTAAGGCACAACTCTCTGTAGAAGACTTAACAAAAATCTTCAAAGAAGAAGAACACATGGTAGCCGAAAACAACAACAATGCCAACAATGCAAGGAAGGTGCTGGGTGACTTTACTGCACCTACTCCCGACCTCTATGGGAGAAGCATCTCTATCCCTGCCATTGGAGCAAACAACTTTGAGCTTAAGCCTCAATTAGTTTCTCTAATGCAACAGAATTGCAAGTTCCATGGACTTCCATTGGAAGATCCTCATCAGTT
>NC_029772.3:33611264-33612855 GCF_000817695.3 Arachis duranensis | reverse complement strand
GAAGCTCAAGAGCTTATTGAAATGGTTGCAAATAACCAATTCATGTACACTTCTGAAAGAAATCCTGTGAACAATGGGACGAATCAGAAGAAAGGATTTCTTGAGATCAGAACAAGATATTGACTCAACAAGTCAATATGATTTCTCAAAGTCTGTCTGGAATGCAAAATGCACCAAACAGTACTAAGGAGGCTTCATCTGAAGAAGAAGCTTATGATCCTGAGAACCCTTCAATGGAAGAGGTGAACTACATGGGAGAACCCTATGGAAACACCTATAATCCTTCATGGAGAAATCATCCAAATTTCTCATGGAAGGATCAACAGAGACCTCAACAAGGTTTCAACAATAACAATAATGGTGGAAGAAATAGGTTTAGCAATAGCAAGCCTTTTCCATCATCTTCTCAGAAACAGACAGAGAGTTCTAAGCAGAATACCTCTGACTTAGCAACCATGGTCTCTGATCTAATCAAAACCACTCAAAGTTTCATGACTGAAACAAGATCCTCTATTAGAAATTTGGAG
Source organism: Arachis duranensis (assembly GCF_000817695.3). Lineage (NCBI taxonomy): Eukaryota > Viridiplantae > Streptophyta > Magnoliopsida > Fabales > Fabaceae > Arachis > Arachis duranensis. The sequence continues at coordinate 33,612,328 of NC_029772.3, read as the reverse complement.
GCACAAGTGGGTCAGCTGAGCAAGAAAATTACTGAACTCCCTCCTAGTACTCTTCCAAGCAATACAGAAGAAAATTCAAAAGGAGAGTGCAAGGCCATCAACATGGCCGAATTAGGAGAGGAGGAAGAGGCAGTGAACGCCACTGAGGAAGACCTCAATGGACGTCCACTGGCCTCCAATGAGTTCCCACCTCAATGGACGTCCACTGGCCTCTAATGAGTTCCCTAATGAGGAACAATGGGAATCTGAAGCTCACACAGAGACCATAGAGATTCCATTGGATTTACTTCTACCATTTATGAGCTCTGATGAGTATTCTTCCTCTGAATAGGAAGAGTATGTCACTGAAGAGCAAGTTGCTAAATACCTTGGAGCAATCATGAAGCTAAATGACAAGTTATTTGGAAATGAGACTTAGGAGGATGAACCCCCTTTGCTCACCAAAGAACTAGATGACTTGTCTAGGTAGAAATTACCTCAAAAGAGACAAGATCCTGGGAAGTTCTCAATACCTTGTACCATAGGCACCATGACCTTCAAGAAGGCCTCTTGTACAATAGGCACCATGACCTTCAAGAAAGCTCTGTGTGACCTAGGGTCAAGCATAAACCTCATGCCTTTCTCTGTAATTGAGAAGCTATGGATCTTTGAGGTACAAGCTGCAAGAATCTCACTAGAGATGGCAGACAATTCAAGAAAACAGGCTTATGGACTTGTAGAGGATGTTCTAGTAAAGATTAAAGACCATTACATCCCTGCTGATTTTATAGTCCTAGAGACTGGGAAGTGCATGGATGAATCCATCATCCTTGGCAGACCCTTCCTAGCCACAGCAAAGGCTGTGGTTGATGTTGATAGAGGAGATTTGATCATTCAAGTGAATGAAGAATCCTTTGTGTTTAAGGCTCAAGGATATCCCTCTATCACCATAGAGAGGAAGCAAGAAGAGCTTCTCTCAAAACAGAGTCAAACAGAGCCCTCACAGTCAAACTCTAAGTTTGGTGTTGGGAGGCCACAACCAAATTCTAAGTTTGGTGTTGAACCCCCACATTCAAACTCTAAGT
>NC_029772.3:33609058-33609873 GCF_000817695.3 Arachis duranensis | reverse complement strand
AAGTCCTCACAGTCATATGTGAAGAGGGCGCCCAATGGAAGAGATATTCAAGAGGAAAGCCGGTTCAATTGAGAAGGCATGACCTCAAACCCGTGGCTAGAGGATGGTTAAAGTTTATACAACGCTCAATCATTCCCACTAGCAACTGGTCCGAAGTTACTATAGACCGGGCTATCATGATTCATAGCATCATGATTGGAGAAGAAATAGAAGTCCATGAGGTTATATCCCAAGAACTCTATAAGGTGGCGGACAAGTCCTCTACCTTGGCAAGGTTAGCCTTTCCTCATCTCATTTGTCACCTCTGTTATTCAGTTGGAGTTGATATAGAGGGAGACATCCCCATTGATGAGGACAAGCCCATCACTAAGAAGAGGATGGAGCACACAAGAGATCCCATTCATCATGAGGTCCCTGAGATTCCTCAAGGGATGCACTTTCCTCCACAAAACTATTGGGAGCAACTGAACACCTCCCTAGGAGAATTAAGTTCCAACATGGGACAACTAAGGGTGGAGCATCAAGAACACTCCATCATCCTCCATGAAATTAGAGAAGATCAAAGAATCATGAGAGAGGAGCAAAAAAGACAAGGAAGAGACATTGAGAAGCTCAAGCACTCCATAGGATCTTCAAGAGGAAGGACAAGCCGCCATCACTAAGGTGGACCCGTTCTTTAATTTCCTTGTTTCTGTTTTTTCGAATTTTAGTGTTTATGTTTATCCATGTTTGTGTCTTCTGATCATTAGTGTCTTAGTGTCTATGCCTTAAAGTTATGAATGTCCCATGAATCCATCACCTTTCTTGAATAAAAA
>NC_029772.3:33554989-33607739 GCF_000817695.3 Arachis duranensis | reverse complement strand
TCCGTTCTACCTTCGATTGGGTGAATATCTCTTGGATTCCTGATACACGATGCATGGTTGATCGCCTGACAACCGAGCGCTCGCCTGACAACCGAGCCAGCCATTCCGTGAGATCAGAGTCTTCGTGGTATAGGCTAGAACTGATGGCGGCATTCAAGAGAATCCGGAAGGTCTAACCTTGTCTTTGGTATTCTGAGTAGGATTCAATGATTGAATGACTGTAACGTGCTTCAAACTCCTGAGGGCGGGGCGTTAGTGACAGACGCAAAAGAATCACTGGATTCTATTCCGACCTGATTGAGAACTGACAGATGGATAGCCGTGCCGTGACAGGGTACGTTGAACATTTCCACTGAGAGGATGGGAGGTAGCCACTGACAACGGTGAAACCCTTGCATACAGCTTGCCATGGAAAGGAGTAAGAAGGATTGGATGAAGACAGTAGGAAAGCAGAGAGACGGAAGGGACACAGCATCTTCATGCGCTTATCTGAAATTCCCACCAATGAATTACATAAGTATCTCTATCTTTATCTTTATGTTTTATTCGTATATCACCATATCCATTTGAGTTTGCCTGACTAAGATTTACAAGATGACCATAGCTTGCTTCATACCAACAATCTCCGTGGGATCGACCCTTACTCGCGTAAGGTTTATTACTTGGACGACCCAGTGCACTTGCTGGTTAGTTGTGCGAAGTTGTGTTTATGCCATGGTATTGAACACCAAGTTTTTGGGGTTCATTCCCGGGGATTATGAGAGTTGTGAAAAGTATTGTTCACAATTTCGCGCACCAGACCTCCTTCTGCAACACCTCCTTCATGGCTGGATTCAGCTGCCTCTGTGGTTGAACCACTAGCTTAGCGTCATTCTCCAATAGGATCTTGTGCATGCATCTGGCTGGGCTAATGCCCTTAAGATCACTGATGGACCACCCAAGAGCTGTCTTGTGTGTCCTCAGCACTTGAATTAGTGCTTCCTCTTCCTGTGGCTCTAAGGTAGAGCTTATGATTACAAGAAAAGTGTCACCTTCTCCCAAAAATGCATATTTCAGGGATGGTGATAATGGTTTGAGCTCGGGTTTAGGAGGTTTCTCCTCTTCCTGAGGGAATTTCAGAGATTCTATTATTCTCTCTGGTTCCTCCAGATCAGGCTGAACATCTTTAAAGATATCCTCTAGCTCTGATTCGAGACTCTCATTCATATTGACCTCTTCCACCAGAGAGTCAATAATATCAATGCTCATGCAGTCGTTTGAGGTGTCTGGATGCTGCATAGCTTTGACAACATTCAACTTAAACTCGTCCTCATTGACTCTCAGGGTTAATTCCCTTTTTTGGATGTCAATGAGGGTTCGTCCAGTTGCTAGGAAAGGTCTTCCTAGAATGAGAGTTGCACTCTTGTGCTCCTCCATTTCCAACACCACAAAGTCAGTGGAAAAGGCGAATGGCCCAACATTGACAATCATGTCTTCAATCACGCCTGATGGGTATTTAATGGAGCCATCAGCAAGTTGGAGACATATCCGGGTTGGTTTGACTTCTTCAGTCAAACCAAGCTTTTTGATAGTGGATGCAGGTATTAGGTTGATACTTGCTCCAAGATCACAAAGAGCTTTCTTGGTACAAGTGCCCTCTAATGTGCATGGTATCATGAAGCTTCCAGGATCTTTAAGCTTCTCTGGTAAACTTTTCAAAATGACTGCACTGTATTCTTCAGTGAGGTAAACTTTTTTAGTTTCTCTCCAATCCTTCTTATGACTTAAGATCTCTTTCATGAACTTAGCATAAGAGGGTATTTGCTCAAGTGCCTCTACAAACGGAATCTTTATTTCAAGAGTCCTGAGATAGTCTGCAAAGTGGGCAAATTGCTTATCCTGTTCTGCTTGGTGGAGTTTCTGAAGATAAGGCATTTTGGCTTTGTATTCCTCAACCTTAGTTGTTGCAGGTTTATTTCCTACATATGTGGTTAGAGAAGCCTTTTTAGAGGGGTTGCTATCAGCACTTGTATGTGTCTGATCCTCTACTGGCGTTTGAATGCCAAGGTTGGAAGCTGGAATGGCGTTGGACGCAAACTCCTTACCTATTTCTGGCATTTGAATGCCAGAACTGAGCTTCCCTTGGACGTTTAACGCCAACTCCTTGCCTATTTGTGGCCTTTGAACGCCAGAACTGAGCATGGGTTGAGCGTTTAACGCCAACTCTCCACCCTTTTCTGGTGTTTGAGCACCAGAATTATTCCTCTCTGGGCTCTTACTATCCTCAGAGGGATTTTGGATAGTAGTTTGTTCATTTCTTGGCTTTCTGCTGCCTTGAAGTTAGGTATTTAATGTTTTCCCACTTCTTAATTGAACTGTTTGGCACTCTTCTGTTATTTATTTTGATAACTGCTGTTCTGTTTGCTTCAACTGTACTTCCATGTTCATATTAGCCATTCTTGTGTCTTGTAATATCTCCTTGAATTCGGCTAGCTATTTTGTTAGAAAATCTAATTGCTAATTGAATTCAGTAACTTGTTCTGCAGGACTGAGTTCAGCAGTTACTGTTTCAGCCACTTCTTTCATGGAAGGTTCACTACTTAGGTACAGATGATGATTTCTGGCAACTGTATCAATGAGCTCTTGAGCTTCTTCAATTGTCTTTCTCATGTGTATAGATCCACCAGTTGAGTGGTCCAAAGACATATGAGCTTTCTCTGTAAGCCCATAATAGAAGATGTCTAACTGCACCCACTCTGAAAACATTTCAAAAGGGCATTTTCTTAGCATCTCTCTGTATCTCTCCCAGGCATCATAAAGAGATTCATTATCTCCTTGTTTAAAGCCTTGGATGTTCAGCCTTAGCTGTGTCATCCATTTTGGAGGGGAATATTGATTCAGGAATTTTTCTGATAGCTGTTTCCATGTCCTTATGCTAGCCTTAGGTTGGTTATTTAACCACCTCTTAGCTTGGTCTTTTACAGCAAATGGAAATAGTAATAATCTGTAGACATCCTGATCTACTTCCTTATCATGTACTGTGTCAACAATTTGTAAAAATTGTGCCAGAAACTCTGTAGGTTCTTCTTGTGGAAGACCGAAATACTGGCAACTTTGCTGCACTATGATAATAAGCTGAGGATTCAACTCAAAACTACTGACTTCGATGGAGGGTATACAGATACTACTCCCATATGAAGCAGTAGTGGGGTTAGCATATGACCCCAAAGTCCTTCTGGACTGTTCATTTCCACTTAGGTCCATGATGGAGTAAGGGAGATGATATAGATAAGAATTTTATTTTATTATAAACAAAATTTTCAAAATAATAAAATAAAATAAAATAAAAACTAAAATAAAAATTAAAAAAATTTGAAAATATTTTATGAAGATTTTCGAAAAAGTGAGGAGAGAGAAAGTGGTTAGGATATTTTTGAAAAAGATATGATTTTAAAAATTTTAAAAGGATATGATTTGAAAAAGTTTGAAATTAAAATCTGAATTTTTATGAAAAATTTCGAAATAATTACTTAAAAATAGTTAGAAAAGATATTTTTTATTTTTGAATTTTATTATGAAAGAGAAAAACACACAAAAGACACAAGACTTAAAATTTTTAGATCCAATGCTCCTTGTTTTCGAAAATTTTGGAGGGAAAACACCAAGGCACACCAAACTTAAAAATTTTAAGATAAAAACACAAAGAAGATTCAAGAACACCTTGAAGATTCACAAGAACACAAGAAAGAACACCAAACTTAAAATTTTTAGAAAACCAAAATAAGATTTTCGAAAACTAAAGGAAAATTAACAAGAAAGAACACCAAACTTAAAATTTGGCACAAGATTTAATTAAAGAAAAATTATTTTTGAAAAAGTTTTAAAAGGAAGATACCCAATTACCAAGAACATAAGCACAACGCTCTAACCAACTGAGCTATAAATTTAACGTGTTTTAAAAAGTTATTTTTTTAAAGGAAAACAAAAACATGCAATTCGAAAATTGAAAGATAAAGAAAAACATGCAATTGACACCAAACTTAAAATATGACACTAAACTCCCAGAAAAACTCAAAATTAATAAAGAAAAATAATATTTTTGAAAAATTTTTGAAAAGAAAATAAAAGACTCTGACCCAAAAGACAAAATTTTCCTAATCTAAGCAACAAGATTCACCGTCAGTTGTTCAAACTCAAACAATCCCCGGCAACGGCGCCAAAAACTTGGTGCACTAAATTGTAAATCACACTTTTTCACAACTCGTACCACTAACCAGCAAGTGCACTGGGTCGTCCAAGTAATACCTTACGTGAGTAAGGGTCGCATCCCACTGTTGGCTTGAAATAAGCTATGGTTATCTTGTAACTCTTAGTCAGGATAATAATAATTCTCAGTTTTGATTGGTAGTAAATAAAAAGCATGGATTAAATAATACTTATTATGCAGTAATGGAGAATATATTGGAATTTTGGAGATGCTTTGTCTTCTGAATCTCTGCTTTCCCCTGTCTTCTTCTTCACGCACGCAAGGTTCCTCCTATGGCAAGCTGTGTGTTGGTGGATCACCGTTGTCAATGGCTACCATCTGTCCTCTCAGTGAAAATGGTCCAGGTGCGCTGTCACCACACGGCTAATCATCTGTCGGTTCTCACTCATGCTGGAATAGGATCTATTGATCCTTTTGCGTCTATCACTTCGCCCAACCCTTGTGAGTTTGAAGCTCGTCACAGTTATTCAATCCCTAAATCCTACTCGGAATACCACAGATAAGGTTTAGACTTTTCGGATTCTCAAGAATGCTGCCAATGGATTCTAGCTTATACCACGAAGATTCTGATTAAGGAATCCAAGATATACTCATTCAATGAAGGTAGAACGGAGGTGGTTGTCAGACACGCGTTCATAGGTTGAGAATGGTGATTAATGTCACGGATCATCACCTTCTTCATATTGAAGTTCGAATGAATATCTTAGATATAAACAAGCGTGTTTGAATAGAAAACAGAAATAATTGCATTAATTCATCGAGACACAGCAGAGCTCCTCACCCCCAACAATGGAGTTTAGAGACTCATGCCGTCAAAGAGTACAAAGTTTAGATCTAAAAATGTCATAAGGTACATAATAAATCTCTAAAAGTTGTTTAAATATTATACTAGTAACATAGGTTTACAGAAAATGAGTAAACTAAGATAGATAGTGCAGAAATCCACTTCTGGGGCCCATTTGGTGTGTGCTGGGGCTGAGACTTGAGCTTTTCACGTGCCTGGGCTGTTTCTGGAGTTAAACAACTGGTTGTAACCTGTTTTGGGTGTTTAACTCCAATTGGTAACCTGTTTCTGGCGTTTAACGCCAGAATAGAACATGGAACTGGCGTTAAACGCCAGTTTACGTCGTTTATCTTCGAGCAAAGTATGGACTATTATATATTGCTGGAAAGCCTTGAATGTCTACTTTCCAAACCAATTAAGAGCGCACCAATTAAACTCTTGTAGCTCCAAAAAATCCATTCCGAGTGCAGGGAGGTCAGAATCCAACAGCATCAGCAATCCTTTTTCAACCCAAATCAGATTTTTGCTTAGATCCCTCAATTTTAGCTAGAAAATACCTGAAATCATAGAAAAACACACAAACTCATAGTAAAGTCTAGAAATATGAATTTTGCCTAGAAACTAATAAAAGTATACTAAAAACTAACTAAAATATACTAAAAACTACATGAAATTACCCCTAAAAAGCGTATAAAATATCTGCTCATCACACAACATCTCCCTTTCTCCATCATGGACCTAAGTGGAAATGAACAGTCCAGATGGACTCTGGGGTCATATGCTAACCTCACTACTGCTTCATATGGGAGTAGTATCTTTATACCCTCCATCGGAGTCAGTAGTTTTGAGTTGAATCCTCAGCTCATTATCATGGTGCAGCAAAGTTGCCAGTATTCTGGTCTTCCACAGGAAGAATCTACAGAGTTTCTGGCACTGTTTTTACAAATTGCTAACACAGTACATGATAAGGAAGTAGATCAGGATGTCTACAGATTATTACTGTTTTCATTTGCTGTAAAAGACCAAGCTAAGAGGTGGTTAAATAACCAACCTAAGGCTAGCATAAGGACATGGAAACAGTTGTCAAAAAAATTTCTGAATCAATATTTCCCTCCAAAATAGATGACACAGCTAAGGCTGAACATCCAAGGCTTTAAACAAGGAGATAATGAATCTCTTTATGATGCTTGGGAGTGATACAGAGAGATGCTAAGAAAATGCCCCTTTGAAATGTTTTCAGAGTGAGTGCAGTTAGACATCTTCTATTATGGGCTTATAGAGAAAGCTCAGATGTCTTTGGACCACTCAACTGGTGGATCTATACACACGAGAAAGATAATTGAAGAAGCTCAAGAGCTCATTGATACAGTTGCCAGAAATCAGCATCTGTACCTAAGTAGTGAGTCTTCCATGAAAGAAGAGGCTAAAACAGTAACTATTGAACTCAGTCTTGCAGAACAAGTTACTAAATTCAATCAGCAATTAGATTTTCTAACAAAATAGCTAGCTAAATTCAAGGAGATACTACAAGACACAAGAATGGCTAATATGAATATGGAAGTACAGTTGAAGCAAACAAAACAGTAGTTATCAAAACAAATAACAGAAGAGTACCAAGCAGTTCAATTAAGAAGTGGGAAAACATTAAATACCTCACTTCAAAGCAGCAGGAAGCCAAAAAATGAACAAACTGCTACCCAAAATCCCTCTGAGGACAGTAAGAGCCCAGAGAGGAATAATTCTGGCGGTCAAACGCCAGAAAAGGGTGGAGAGCTGGCGTTAAACGCCCAACCCATGCTCAGTTCTGGCATTCAAACGCACAAACAGACAAGGAATTGGCGTTAAACATCCAAGGGAAGCTCAGTCCTGGCGTTCAAATGCCAGAAACAGGTAATGAGTTGCTGTCCAATGCCAATCCAGCTTCCAACACAGGTATTCAAATGCCAGTGAGGGATCAGAAACATATAAGTGCTGATAGCAACCCCTCTAAAAAGGCTTCTCCATCCACATCTGTAGGAAATAAACCTGCAGCAACTAAGGTTGAGGAATATAAAGCCAAAATGCCTTATCTCAGAAACTTCACCAAGCGGAACAGGATAAGCAATTTGCCTGCTTTGCAGACTATCTCGGGACTCTTGGAATAAAGATTCCATTTGTAGAGGCACTTGAGCAAATGCCCTCTTATGCTAAGTTCATGAAAGAGATCTTAAGTGATAAGAAGGATTGGAGAGAACTGAAAAAGTTTACCTCACTAAAGAATGTAGTGCAATCATTCTGAAAAGCTTACTAGAGAAGCTTAAGGATCTTGGAAGCTTTATGATACCATGCACATTAGAGGGCACTTGTACCAAGATAGCTCTATGTGATCTTGGGGCAAGTATCAACCTAGTACCTACACCCACTATCAGAAAGCTTGGCTTGGCAGAAGAAATCAAACCAACCAGGATCTGTCTTCAACTTGCTAATAGCTCGATTAAATACCCATCAGGCATGATTGAGGATGTGATTGTCACAGTTGGGCCATTTTTATTCCCCACTGATTTTGTAGTGCTGGGGATGGAGGAGCACAAGAGTGCAACTCTCATCCTAGGAAGACCTTTCCTAGCAACTGGACGAACCCTCATTGATGTCAAAAAAGGGGAAGTGACCCTGAGAGTCAATGAGGATGAGTTTAGGATGAATGTTGTTGAAGTAATGAAGCATCCAAATACATCAAATGACTGCATGAGCGTTGATGTTATTGACTCCCTAGTATAGGAGATCAATATGGCTGAGAGTCTCGAGTCAGAGCTAGAGAATATCTTTAAAGATGTTCAGCCTGATCTAGAGGAATTAGAGAGAATAATAGAACCTCTGAAAACCCCTCAGGAAGAGGAGAAACCTCCTAAACCCGAGCTCAAACCATTGCCACCATCCCTAAAATATGCATTTCTGGGAGAAGGTGACACTTTTCCTGTAATCATAAGCTCTGCCTTAGAGCCACAGGAAGAGGAAGCACTAATTCAAGTGCTAAAGACACACAAGACAGCTCTTGAGTGGTCCATCAGTGATCTTAAGGGCATTAGCCCAGCCAGATCCTATTGGAGGATGATGCTAAGCTAGTGGTTCAACCACAGAGGTGGCTGAATCCGGCTATGAAGGAGGTAGTGCAAAAAGAGGTCATTAAATTACTAGAGGCTGGGATTATTTATCCTATTTCTGATAGCCTCTGGGTGAGCCCTATCCAAGTTGTCCCCAAGAAGGGAGGCATGACAATGGTTCATAATGAAAAGAATGAACTGGTTTCTACAAGAACAGTTACAGGTTGGCGCATGTATATTGACTACAGAAGACTCAATACAGTCATCCGAAAGGATCACTTTCCTTTACCATTCATAGACCAGATGCTAGAAAGACTAGTAGGTCATAATTACTACTGCTTTCTGGATGGCTATTCAGGTTACAACCAGATTGTAGTAGATCCCCAAGATCAAGAGAAAACAGCATTCACATGTCCATTTGGAATGTTTGCTTACAGAAGGATGCCATGTGGTCTGTGTAATACACCTGCAACCGTTCAGAGGTGCATGCTCTCTATTTTCTCTGATATAGTGGAAAAGTTTCTGGAAATCTTCATGGACGACTTCTCAGTATTTGGAGACTCATTCAGCTCTTGTCTTGACCATCTAGCACTTGTTCTGAAAAGGTGCCAAGAGACTAACCTGGTTTTAAACTGGGAAAAATATCACTTTATGATGACTGAAGGAATCATCCTTGGGCATAAAATTTTGAACAAAGGAATAGAGGTGGATCAAGCTAAGGTGGAAGTAATTGAAAAATTACCACCACCTACCAATATTAAAGCAATCAGAAGCTTTCTGGGGCATGCATGATTCTATAGGAGGTTTATAAAAGATTTTTCAAAAATTACAAAACCTCTGAGTAATCTACTAGCTGCTGACACGCCATTTATCTTTGACAAGGAGTGTCTTCAGGCGTTTGAGACTCTGAAAGCTAAGCTGGTCACAGCACCAGTCATCTCTGCACTAGACTGGACATTACCATTTGAACTAATGTGTGATGCAAGTGACCATGCCATTGGTGCAGTGTTGGGACAAAGGCATGACAAGCTTCTGCACGTCATTTATTATGCCAGTCGTGTTTTAAATGACGAACAGAAGAACTACACGACCATAGAAAAAGAGTTACCTGCAGTGGTTTATGCCATTGACAAGTTCAGATCTTATTTAGTAGGATCAAAAGTGATTATGTACACTGACCATGCTACTCTTAAATATCTACTCACAAAGCAGGATTCAAAACCCAGACTCATAAGATGGGTGTTGCTTCTGCAAGAGTTTGATATAGAAATAAGAGATAGAAAAGGGACAGAGAACCAAGTAGCAGATCACCTGTCCAGAATAGAACCAGTAGAAGGGGCGTCCCTCCCTCTTATAGAGATATCTGAAACCTTTCCGGATGAGCAATTCCTTGCCATCCAGGAAGTACCATGGTTTGCAGATATTGCAAACTATAAGGCTATAAGATTCATACCCAAAGAGTATAGTAGGCAGTAATCAAAGAAATTGATCTCGGATGCAAAGTACTATCTGTAGGATGAACCATATCTGTTCAAGAGATGTACAGACAGAATAATCCGTAGATGTGTGCCTAAAGAAGAAGCACAGAAGATCCTCTGGCATTGCCATGGATCACAGTATGGAGGACATTTTGGAAGTGAGCGAACAGCCACAAGAGTCCTCCAATGTGGCTTCTACTGGCCTACTCTCTATAAAGACTCCCGAGAGTTTGTACATAATTATGACAGTTACCAAAGATTTGGCAATCTGCCTCACAGTTATGCCATGCCTCAACAAGGGATCTTGGAGATTGAGTTGTTTGATGTATGGGGTATTGACTTCATGGGGCCTTTCCCACCATCATACTCAAACACTTATATTCTGGTGGCAGTGGATTATGTATCCAAATGGGTGGAGGCTATTGCAACACCCACTAATGATACTAAGATAGTGCTGAAATTCCTCCAGAAACATATCTTCAGCAGATTTGGTGTCCCTAGAGTACTAATCAGTGATGGAGACGCTCATTTCTACAATAAACAGCTTTACTCTGCTATGGTTCGATATGGAGTTAGCCATAGGGTGGCAACTCCATATCATCCACAGACAAAATGGGTAAGCTGAAGTCTCTAATAGAGAACTTAAAAGAATCCTGGAATGGACTATGATTAACCGTAGAAGGGATTGGGCAAGAAGCTTGGATGATGCTCTGTGGGCATACAGAATAGCATTCAAGACTCCTATAGGGACCTCTCTATACCAGCTTATGTATGGAAAAGCCTGTCACATGCCAGTGGAACTGGAACACAAGGCCTACTGGGCAACCAGATTCCTAAACCTTGATGCCAAATTAGCTGGAGAAAAACGATTGCTCCAGTTAAATGAGCTTGAGGAATTCAGACTCAATGCTTTCGAAAATGCAAAAATTTACAAAGAGAAAGAAAAAAGATGGCATGATAAGAAGCTGTCATCCAGAGTCTTTGAGCCAGGGCAGAAAGTTCTGCTGTTTATCTCTAGGCTCAGATTATTCCCCGGAAAGTTGAAATTCTGGTGGAGAGGACCATATGTGATTACAGGTGTGTAACCATATGGATATGTAGAGCTTCAGGATAATGACTCTAACAAAAAATTTATTGTTAATGGACAGAGAGTCAACATTATCTTGAAAGCAATTTTGAGAAAGAATGCTCAAAACTGAGACTTGATTAAAGCTCAGTAATAGTCCAGCTAAAGACAATAAAGAAGCGCTTGCTGGGAGGTAACCCAGCCATTAACAAAGCTTATTTGTTAATTAAATGATAATTTTATGGGTTCATATTAATTATCTTCAAGGTAAAGTATCAATTGCATGAGGCCACAGAGTTACAGAAGGATTCAGAGGATAAAACAGCAAAAAGAAGCTCACTGGTGCGAAAACGCCAGTAAAAGTTGTTTTGGGCGTTAAACGCCCAAAAAAAGCATCTACTAGGCGTTTAACGCCCGTAGGGATAGCCATTTGGGTGTTAAACGCCAGAATGGATACCATTCTGTGCGTTTAACGCCAGATTTACAGCATCTTGGGCGTTCAGAAAAACGCCCAGTGATAAAGGATTTTCTGGCGTTTAACACCAGCCAGAAGCTGCAACTGGGCGTTAAACGCCCAAGAGAAGCTATAGATGGGCGTTAAATGCCCAAAACATGCAGCAGTTAGGCGTTTAATGCCAGGATTGTGGGGTGAAGGTAACTTCATTTTTACTTCAAATTTTTTTCCATTTTTCATGTTTCAATTCATGATTTCTTGCATAAACATGTTACAAACTCTCATCTTTCAACTTCAATTTTGAAAAATTTTAATCCTAAACATATTTCTTAATTTTTCTTCAATATCTTTTCAAACCTTTTTCAAAACTCATTTATCTTTTTGAATTCTTTTTAAATCTTTTTAAATTCTTCTCAAATCTTTTTAAACTCATCATATCTTCTTTTCAAAATTCATATATATCTTTTTCAAATATCTTTCATATCTTTTCAATTTTAAATTACATCTTTTTCCTATCATACTTATCTTTTACAAATCAGATCTTCTATCCTATCTTCTTCAAAAATTTTCGAAAACCCACCCCTTCCCTTTAAATCCGCATTTGGCCTCCCTCCTCTCCTTCACAATTCGAACTTGGCTCTCCCTCTATTCCTCTTCTTTCCTTTCTTTTGCTTGAGGACAAGAAAACCTCTAAGTTTGGTGTGTTTATCTATGACTACTAAGCCAATACCCACTAAGATCATGGCTCCTAAAGGAAAACAAACCACTCCAAGAGGCAAGAAAGAGAATATTCCAAAACCACTTTAGAGTCAAGGAAAGTTCTTAACCAAAGAATATTCAGACTATTATTACAAAATAATGGGTCTAAGGTCAGTGATCCCGGAAGTTAAATTCAATCTGAAAGAAGACAAATATCCGGAGATCCAAGAGCAAATTCGAAATAGGAGCTGGGAAATCCTAGCTAATCCTGAAACAAAGGTGGGAAGAAACATGGTTCAGGAATTCTACTCTAATCTGTGGCAAACAGACAGGTAGAGAATAGCTGGAACCACCCTCTATGACTTTCGAACTCTGGTCAGAGGGAAGATTGTTCACCTCCACCCTAACAAAATAAGAGAGATCTTCAAGCTACCTCAACTGCAAGATGACCCAGACTCCTTCAATAGGAGAATGATGAGAACAAATAAGAGCTTGGACAAAATTCTAGAGGACATATGCCTCCTTAGAACCAAGTGGACAACCAACACAAAGGGTGTCCCAAACCAACTCAAGAGAGGAGATCTCAAACCAGTCGCTAGAGGCTAGCTGGACTTCATTGGGCGTTCTATACTGCCCACTAGCAACCGCTCTGAAGTCACCATCAAAAGAGCAGTAATGATCCATTACATTATGTTGGAAAAAGAAGTGGAAGTTCATCAGCTGATTTCTTGTAAACTTTACACAATTGCAAACAAGAACTCCAAAGATGCCAAATTAGCTTATCCAAGCTTAATCTCTATGCTATGTAAAGATACTGGGGTAAAGATGGGAGTAAATGAGTATATCTCAGTTGAGCAACCAATCACCAAAAAGTCAATGGAAGGACAACAAGTGCAGGACGACCCCATCAAGAGGAAAGCACAGGAGTTCTTCCCGAAAATCCCTCAAATTGAATACTGAGAGTGTCTTGAAGCATCTGTTACAAAGTTGCAAGAAGCTATAGACCAACTAAAGGAAGAATAGCAAAATCAAAATAGCATGCTTTGCAAACTGCTTGGGGAACAAGAAGAGCAAGGGCGTGAACTGAAGGAACTGAAGCGTCAGAAGCTATCTCTTGAAGGGCCAAGCACCCCACATACTAAAGGAGCATCCACCTTCCAAAATAAAGGTTGTTGAGTCCTAATCTTAGCCTTAACTCTGTGATAATTATTCTTATTAGGAATTTACCTTAGAAGTTATATATGAGTAGTAGTAATTAGTATCTCTATTTTGATTTTATCTCTAATTAAGCTATAATTTATTTTTCTCATCATCATCAAACATGAATAAAATAGCAGATTTTTAGAATAAGGAGGCAATATTTTTTCGAGTTTTTAATAAGAAAAATTCAAATGATTTATATGTGGTGGCAATACTTTTTGTCTTTTGAATGAATGCCTAAACAGTGCATAATTTTGATAGTGGAGTTTATGAATGTTAAATCTGTTGGCTCTTGAAGGAATGATGAACCAGAGAAATGTTATTGATGATCTAAAAAATCATGAAATTGATTCTTGAAGCAAGAAAAAGCAGTAAAAAATAAAGCTTGCGAAAAAAACAAAAGAAAAAGAAAAAGCAATCAGAAAATGTCAATAGCCTCTTAAACCAAAAGACAAGGGCAAAAAAGGATCCAAGGCTTTGAGTATCAATGGAAAGGAGGGCCTAAAGGAATAAAATACTGGCCTAAGCGGCTAAATCAAGCTGTCCCTAACCATGTGCTTGTGTCATAAAGGTCCAGTTGAAGAGCTTGAGACTAAGTGGTTAAAGTCATGATCCAAAGCAAAAGAGTGTGCCTAAGAACTCTGGACACCTCTAACTGGGGACTTTAGCAAAGCTGAGTCACAATCTGAAAAGGTTCACCCAGTTATGTGTCTGTGGCATTTATGTATCTGGTGGTAATACTGAAAAACAAAATACTTAGGGTCACAGCCAAGACTCATAAGTAACTATGTTCAAGAATCAACATACTGAAATAGGAGAACCAATAATATTATCTGAATTCTGAGTTCCTATAGATGCCAATCATTCTGAATTTCAAAGGATAAAGTAAGATGCCAAAACTGTTCGGAAGCAAAAAGCTACTAGTCTCGCTCATCTAATTAGAATCTGAGCTTCACTTAAAACTCTGAGATATTATCGCTTCTTAATTTCTTTTTATCCTATTTTATTCTTCTAGTTGCTTGGGGACAAGCAACAGTTTAAGTTTGGTGTTGTGATGAGCGGATATTTTATACGCTTTTTGGGGGTAATTTCATGTAGTTTTTAGTATGTTTTAGTTAGTTTTTAGTATATTTTTATTAGTTTTTAGGCAAAATTTATATTTCTGGACTTTACTATGAGTTTGTGTATTTTTCTGTGATTTCAGGTATTTTCTGTCTGAAATTGAAGGATCTGAGCAAAAATCTGATTCAGGCTTAAAAAGGATTGTTGATGTTGTTGGATTCTAACATCCCTGCACTCGGAATATATTTTCTGGAGCAATAGGAGTCCAATTGGCGCGCTCTTAATTGCGTTGGAAAGTAGACATCCAGGGCTTTTCAGCAATATATAATAGTTCATACTTTGCTCGAAGATAAACGACAGAAACTGGTGTTTGACGCCAATTCCATGTTCCATTCTGGCGTTAAACGCCAGAAACATGTTACAAGTTGGAGTTAAACGCCTAAAACAGGTTACAACCAGGCGTTTAACTCTAGAAACAGCCTATGCACATGTAAAGCTCAAAGCTCAGCCCCAGCACATACCAAGTGGGCCCCAGAAGTAGATTTCTGCACTATCTATCTCAGTTTACTCATTTTCTGTAAACCTAGGTTACTAGTTTAGTATTTAAACAACTTTTAGAGATTTATTTTATACCTCATGACATTTTTAGATCTGAACTTTGTACTTTTTGACTGCATGAGTCTCTAAACTCCATTGTTGGGGGTGAGGAGCTCTGCTGTGTCTAGATGGATTAATGCAATTATTTCTGTTTTCTATTCAAACACGCTTGTTTCTATCCAAGATATTCATTCGCACTTCAATATGACGAATGTGATGATCCGTGACATTCATCATAATTCTCAACCTATGAACGCGTGCCTGACAACCACCCCGTTCTTCCTTAGATTGAATGAGTATCTCTTAGATCCCTTAATCAGAGTCTTCGTGGTATAAGCTAGAATCCATTGGCAGCATTCTTGAGAATCCGGAAAGTCTAAACCTTGTCTGTGGTATTCCGAGTAGGATTCGGGGATTGGATGACTGTGACGAGCTTCAAACTCACAAGAGTTGGGCGTAGTGACAGACGCAAAAGGATCGATGGATCCTATTCCAACATGAGTGAGAACTGGCAGATGATTAGCCATGCGGTGACAGCGCACCTAGACCAATTTCACTGAGAGGATGGATGGTAGCCATTGACAACGGTGACCCACCAAACATACAGCTTGCCATGGGAGGGAACTTGCGTGCGAGAAGACGAAGACAGGAAGAAAGCAGAGATTCAGAAGACAAAGCATCTCCAAAACTCCAACATATTCTCCATTACTGCATAATAAGTATTTATTTCATGCTCTTTTGTTCATTTGCAAGTCAACTGATAATTATAATTGATATCCTGACTAAGAGTTACAAGATAACTATAACTTGCTTCAAGCCATCAATCTCCGTGGGATCGACCCTTACTCACGTAAGGTATTACTTGGACGACCCAGTGCACTTGCTGGTTAGTTGTGCAAAGTTGTGAAGAATTGTGATTTCCAATTTCGTGCACCAATCAATGTGTTAGATTATTCTCCAGTGTTCGATGATATTCTAAATGACTGTGCTTCGGAGGTAAATTATACTATTAATGGTAATAATTATACTATAGGATACTATTTAGCAGATGGTATTTATCCTGAATGGGCCACATTTGTCAAATCAATCTCAAAGCCACAAGGAGAGAAACACAAGTTATTTGCACAATACCAAGAAGTGCAAAGAAAAGATGTGGAGCGAGCGTTCAGAGTGTTGCAAGCACGCTTTGCAATTATACGTGGTCCAGCTCGCTTTTGGAAAAAGAAGAAGCTTGCCAACATAATGAGAGCTTGTATTATATTGCATAATATGATTGTTGAGGATGAAAGAGACACTTATGCAGGAAATTTCGCTCAAGGCTTAGAATATGATGATGTCAAAAATGGCTTATCACAACCTCAATTGGGAGAAGAAGATTTTGCACCATACCATCAATTTTTTCAAAGAAATGCCCAACTTCAAAATAGGCAGCAGTATAGACAATTGAAAGAGGACTTGATTGAACACATATGGCAATTTCACAATGCTTGTCGTCAACTACATAGCTTTATTATGTTTTTCTTTGTATTAAGTAATTTTACAAATTAGTGTAATCCCGAATTATATATTGTGTATTATTGTTATATATGAATTTATTTAATATTAATATCTTTTAATAGTGAATTATTTTTAAATTTATAAATTTAAATTATATTATTGAAAAAAATTAATTACATTAATTTTAAGTATTTTAATTAATTAATTAAGTGGGACCACAATAGGGACTAAAGTTAGTTCCTCCTAATGGAGAAGAGAGAGATGCTTTGAGTTCCTATTTATTGTTTATGACGCAAAAATTGAGGTTGAGTTACTTTTTATGACAGGTGGGCTATAAATAGAAACTGAGATGAGTTCCCTAGTGGAGATGGTCTAAATTTTATCTTAATCCAAAATTGAAAAAAAAAGGTTGAGAGAAATGAAAAGATCTAATTTTTTAGCCTTTTCAATAATACAAATTTCTAAAAATATATAAACTGGATGTGAAACAAAAAGAGAAGAAGCCTAAAATAAATATGCATACAGATACATACATGTGGGGAGGGAGAGGGAGAGGGAGAGAGAGAGAGAGAGAGAGAGAGAGAGTAGGGGAAAAAATAACGTGATATGCGTTAAGATTGAGAGATTCAAAGTGTTTGAGATTCGATTTTGTAAAAGAAGATAAAAGAAGAGAGAAGAGGCAGAAGCTATTTAAGCAGTGAGAATAAGGTGATTGAGAGAAGTGAGTGTATGCATAGTAGTCAAGGAATAGAAGAAAAAACATAGCACCTATTATAGAAAAAATAAGAAGTAAGACTAGATTAAACCACTTAAAAAGATGTAGTCAAGGAATAGAAGAAAAAACATAGCACATAAAAAATGCATATTTCTCTTTTCCAAACACTTATCTTAACAGAGACAATGTGGATCAACAGACCAGTGCAACAACGATGATGATTATGCACGCCACAGTCGACTTGATTTTTTCTAGAAAAAAATCGCATGACACATCAGCTTAGATTAACAGTATTAAAGAGTAGGAAAAGAACAAGAATCTTTGTTTTTTAGTGGAAGGAAAAGGGACAGAAGTTGAGGTTTTAACGTTATGGAAAAAAAATATATCAAACACACCACACGATATCGTTTTAACCAAAACACGCACCAAATTCAATACAACGTCATTTTTGGAGTGCTAATGTAGTTGGAAGCAATTCACCTCAGCTTTTCAATGGCTAATGATAAACAAAAACTGCTTGAAGGATTACTATGAGTTCTAAAGTGCAATTTCGAAAACATAATTGAATAATTATTAATTTTAGGAATTAGTTTGAGATAAAAATCTAACTTTAAAGGAATTGGGATAATAATTAAGGAAAAGAATATTTGTAAGAATGGTTTTTTAGAGATGATATTGATATTAAGGAGGTGTTAACTTAGATCCTAAGTTGGGGTGGTTCTCGAAAGGAATAAGGCGAATTATTAGTCGACAATAATCTAATAAATTAGTAGCAAGGGTAATTTCTGCAAGAAATTTGAATTCTTAAATCACTCTTCGTCCAAAAAGTATAAGATTAAGGTTTTATATCACAAATGAAACATGTGTCTTTATCTAGAATGTTCAGATATAAGAATTTAAAAGTATTCGAGTAGGACCTATCTTATTTTATTGCGAATCTAATCTTAGTATGTATTAGGATATATGCTTCTTATGGGCAACATGAATTTAGAAGAGGTGTTCTTAGACCAACTATTACATTGGATTGCTAGTGAATTTTGTCATTACACGCTATGTAATACTAAATAGAAAGATAAAATTAATTAATTTAGGTTAGTTGAGTGACCAATTCACTTATTCATTTAAAGTAAATATTGATGATTCGAATTTTATCTTATGTATATACTAATTTAATGGTCAATAATAAATTTTTAAATAAAATTTAAATTTGCAATAAAAAATTAGTCATTAACAATGAAATGAAAAGAATTTTGAATAGAATTAAAGAGAACAAGTATTAAATTTTGACAATTCAACAAAAAAAATGTCATTAATAATAAGGGGTCACATTTAAAATCTATAATAATATCATATGTATATAAAAATTAATTACCAAATTAGTTATTCATATAAAATACATACTAAAATATAAATTATTTATTAAAATAAATTTAATAACATATATTTATACACAAATATATAATTATTAACATTAAATAATTGATGTGAGCAATATATTTTATTATATTATATTATAAATATTTTTTGCCAATACTCTCATATTAAGATTCCAATGCAAATAAAGATGTCATCATGTGTCTGCAATTCTAATTGATTTGAAAGTTAGAACTGAAGGCCAGTGTCATATGCTTCCCCAGCATTCCAATCACTGGGGATAGGTTTCTTGGGATGCACCCAAACAAGCCTTTCACCACAATCCATTTGGAACCTTAAGGTGATTTTACCACTTGGTGGGTTCTCATAATCAAAAACTGTTCCATACACCCTTCGCAGTGGACTCCATTCTTTGTGATCTTCCTGTAATAACATTGATGATAACATTACATCGATGTAAACACACAAGAACACAAGCAATTAAATAAATGGAAAATGAATGGCAACTTCGATATTTATTCAATCCTTTATTAGTTTAGACATTAGAAATTGATACATTAATAAGAATTTTAGAGTGAACACTTAGTTATCATCAATTTAAATTTTCAGAGATTCTCTTAAACTATTTGTCGTGTCAAATAATTAAGTAATATTTACATTGATATAAAAAATATTTAGGAAATTAAATAAATGTGTATATGTATATATTTTATTTATACGTACCTGCCACAACTGAACAGCAGCAACGTCACATTTTCCACCAACATTGAGAAGCAACATAGCAAAGTAATAAGGATTATTGCTCTTTTCATGGATCTTAACAAGAACATTGCGGTTAGAGTATTTACAAGAGACCCTCTTGTATTCAATGTCCACAACACCATATTTCATCAACTTTGCAGAAGCAGCTGAGTCACGTGCCAAATTTGAGAATGCATGTTCGCTCATTATGAACTCTGTTCTGTCTCCTTCACCGTAATCTGTTACTACTACACGTGTTCCATCTTCGTCACAATATTGTGCTATTTTACACCGAATCTGAATTATCAATTTATCATGTAATTAATTGGTAAATACATATTCACTATATATTATTTCTAGATTTAATTTGGTAAACCTAATTAATTAAAAA
The DNA here is from genome assembly GCF_000817695.3 of Arachis duranensis. Lineage (NCBI taxonomy): Eukaryota > Viridiplantae > Streptophyta > Magnoliopsida > Fabales > Fabaceae > Arachis > Arachis duranensis. Next base: position 33,588,355 of record NC_029772.3, on the reverse strand, counting down.
TCATATATATCATTTAGCATTATTCATCACTAAAAAAATGGAAAATAAATAAAATTATTACCTGATAGCATGCGCCGCAACCACTTCCACCTTTCCAAATATCACCGGACACGGCCGCAACATTGCCACCGTTGACAGTCCTTCCGTACTCGCCATAGCCACAAGCTCCCCCTAAAGATATATAATATATTCATCCACAAACCATTGTTATTACATTTTTAATATTATAAGATGTTGGAATTAAATTTTAGACCTTTTTACAGGTTATAAATACATCGTGGAATTCATTATTACAGGAGCTTTTGAATATTCTAATGTTATGAAAAAATTATTTTTCTAAAATTTAATCATTAAATATAAAGTTTATGAATTGTTTTTGGTTTGTCTTCATGTATTTCAATAAATTCAGTCTATCCAAAATTTATATATCGTCATCGCTAAGTTCGATTTAAATATCAAAAGTTCTTGTTAAAAAATGAATAAGTATATAATTAAGATATATAAAACTTAAGAGAGAGAATGTATATATAAATAGAAAATATTAAAAGATTATTAAAATTTATAATTTATAATTTTTAATTAATAATTAATGTTTAAAAATATGAAGTAAAAGTATGTAATTGAATTACTAGGTTAATGAAACTAAAAATGGAAGACCGCACATATTGATTTTGTCTTCGGAAAGAAATAAAATGAAAGAGTAGGGCTATACATGGATTCCCGTAGCCATCAGGGGTATTGTAATAAGATGCTCTTGATTTCCTATATGAATCCGCAAAACAGCACACTGCACTATTTAAGACCAATAATATGAGACAAACAACCCCAAGTTTGTGCATAAAACTAAGCTCCATTTCTATATAATATATATATATGGTGACAACTGACAAACACTTGGTCACAAATAGGTAGGTGATGAAATAATAAAACTATTTGTGAAGTAAGAATGATAGATAATAACTATTAACAAGAGAGAAGGCTTATGGTTTATAGTATGAAATTAACACAAAAACATGTGGTGTCGTATTTATAGCATATATAGTAGTGCTTCCTTATTGAGGTACCGTGGTGACCCACCACTTTTTAGTTTCTTTCAATGTTACGATTATTGAATGCTTAAGGATTCTCATAATGATGTGTAAATATTTTTCAAACTTGGCTGCAGATGATTTACTTATGGGCAACTCCTAAAAATCGGCCATCGGATATTTTTTATTTATAATGTGAGATTCGAATTTCTAACTTTTTAGTTAATAATGTTAGGTAATTAATATTTTTAATTAATTTTAAAATAATTTTGTTTATTTTAAAATATAAATCTTAAATCATAAATATTTAATTATAAATTTTAAATTATAAATTTAAATATTAAAATTTCATTAATAATATATACTAACTAAAAATTAGTTCTCCACACTTATTATTAATCAAATGATACATTACAGGGTAGATCCACATATAATTAACGATACATAAATATAAGCATGTATGTTGAGAGCAATCAGAATGCAATATTGATCCATGTTATCAATGTTTTAAAATTTTGGTGCGTACATTCTTATACTAATGTGAAAGTTTGACATATTCTTAATTAATCAATCGGAAATTATATACTAAATGGAATATATAACATTCAGTAATTAAGGTTTTCAACAATTTCGTTTTAGTTTCTAATTCTTAGTTAAAATTCTATATATTGTTCATTAATGTAATTAGTTGTATAAATGCTAATAAATATTTGGTAAATACTATCATACTCTCTCTAAAATAAAGAGTAAATTACTCATTGTGATATATATAGTGCTTATAATTATAATTAAGTTGAATATTAACCATAATAATTAGGTATATATTCTTTATTTTTCTTTCTCTCTCTTGTGATTATTTAAATTTAGTTTAGTACTACCGGTCTAGGTGGTGGTGGTGGCTATCACAGCCGAAAAAATCTTTTTGCGGTGAACTCACAAATCCATCAACAAGGTGCAAGTACGTATTCAGCTCGTTACACGTGGCAATATTTGTGCTACCGAGGTACAGAAAATCTCTGCTACATAGGCACAACTCCATCATCTTCTGTATGGTGATAACATCCTCGAAGTTCACTATCCGCAAAACCTTTGTCCCCCTGAAAGTGATTAAATTCTTGTGCATAATTGTCACATCGTCTTGCAAATCCTATTGTCTACAATTGAATTCGATGTAATCTCCACCTCATCGACAAAAATGTCTTTAACCTCATGAGGATCCCAATCTACCATCCCATGAAACTTATATTTGACATCATCAACAACAATGTCTTTAACTGTGTTTATGACTTGAGGATCTAAAGAATTTTTTCAATGTCTTTATGACTTCTATCATCACGGACCATAGGAGAGCCAAATTCTCCTCTACCTTCAAGTGCATCAATTGCATTCGTAAAGATCTCTTACTAATATTTATATCAATTTTAATTTTTAAATTGATCCAAAGCATGCTACAAATATGATCTTATCTCATTATTAGTGCAAATAAAATATAAGAATATCTCTACATCCATGTAAATAATTCATCCAAAATATCCAAGTTACTTTTTCCAGACGCGCCTCCCCCATACCCTCACTCGTTTGTCATACACCCGCCGCATATAACGTGAAGCTTCTCTGCTATGTGATAAACCTTTGTTCAATGTAAACCTTCTGTTGCAACGTAAACCTTGTTCTCTGCTCGTGTTTTCGTTCTTCTTCTTAGTAATAAGATTCGTTGTTCTCCTCTGTTCGCGTTTTTCTTTATTCTTCTTCTTCTTCTTCTCTGCTCGCATTCTTCCTTATTGATCTGCATTGACTTCAACGCAAAGCTTCTTTGTTCTTCTTCTTTTTCGTTTTCTTCTTCGATCGTCACTTCTAAATCGAAACAATGAATGATTCAACTTCAAATAAGTTGAATGAGAACGATTTGGATTATTCTTCTGAAACGAATCATGCTGATGAGATTTGGATTATTCAATTTTGAATTGAATTGAATGAAATGCATTTGTTAATTTCATTTGAATTGAATTTAATGGACGTATGTGTTTTTGAATCTGAATTGAATTGAATTGAATTGATAATATCTAAATTGTAGACAGAGGTCTTTCGAATTTGATTTTATATAATTGATTATATTTCATTCACTCAATACTATACAATTATTTCACCATGAGTACATATTTTGATTCATTATGAAAAAAGCTTTTGAATTGGATTTTATATAATGTATTATCTTTCGTTCACTGAGTATTATATAATTGTTTCACCATAATGACATTTTCGGTTCATTATGCAGACCAGGTATGTTATGGATGTAAAATTTGTCCTAAAGGTAGGGATGATTTTCAAGACACTAGAAGAAGCTGGAAAGTTCTACAAACATTATTCCAAACTTGCTGGTTTTTCTACGAAAATAAGGAACACGATTTGGAAGGGAGACGAGGTTAAGAATCAACAAATTGTATGCAGCAAAGAGGGGAGGTGGAAATCCAAGATATCTCTAACTTTGAAAACAAACCCGTCAGTTGGGTTAAACTGTCCAGTTAAGATTTATGTACATATAATGAACGATGTTAGTCTCTGGACAATTTCTAAAATCGTTCTGAATCACTCACATCCCTGCTGTCCAGACCGGGCAGAGATGCTCAAACAACACAGGGAGCTATGCATGTTCGTGCGTCGCACCATTGAAACCAACGAGGAAGCCAAAATCAGACCGAGCAAAACTTACCAATCATTTGTAACAGTAGCCGGCAGCCACCGTGAACTAAGTTTTATAGAAAAAGACGTGAGAAATTACATCACAAGGGAAGTAAGGAATGTTTTTGAACAAGACGATGCCAAAGAATTTGGGAAGTACCTACTAAGAATGAAAGAGAAGAACCAAAATTTCTTTTTTGAGCTCAACCTCGAACGCGATCACTCCATCAAACATGCATTCTGGGCCGACGCAAGAAGCAGGGCCGCATGCGAGTATTTTGGAGACGTGGTTTATTCGACACCACCTACAACACAAACAGGTATTCCGTTCAGCCACGTATAGTTTTAGGTTCAGTGAATTTACAAATTTCGGTTCATCACTATCTTGTTGTGTCCATTTATGCAGGTACAATCTGGTTTTAGGTTCCTTTGTGGGCGTCAATCACCATGGTTAGTCGACACTTCTTGGATGCGCACTGATGAAAAATGAGGACATCTAATCATTCAAATGGCTATTCGAGTATTGGCTCCGTTGCATGGGAGGGAAGGCACCAAAAGGCATTCTTACCGACCAATGCGCATCAATGTAGAAGGCGATTGAGATGTGCATGCCAACAACAATTTACCGGTGGTGCATTTGGCACATCATGGAGAAGATCCCAAACAAACTAAACGGCTACAAGGGACACGAAGAAATCAAACAAGAGATGAGCCATGTCGTTTAGAACTCGTATACGAAAGACGCATTCGATAGAAACTAGAACGATTTCCTCACAAAGTACGGCCTCGAAGGCAACAAGTGGCTCTCAGGTAACCGAGATTTTAATTCGAATTATGTTCATGCCCATACCTTTTTGTTTCAAATCATGCACATGTTTCGATTTACCACAGCTTATTAGTTCGGTTCATTCTGCAAAACTGTACGAGGATCGGCATATATGGACTTCTAGGCCGTGATGAGAAGCACAAAAAGGAGCGAGAGCATGCATACATTTTTCAACAAGTTCATCACACGCAACAGCTCCCTGAGACAATTTGTGAAGCAATACGATAATTGCCTAGCAAGCAGAGAGAAAAGAAAGAGAGAATTTGACGCTACAGATTTTCACACCATGATACCGTGCGCAACAAAATCAGCAATAGAGGCCCAGTTTCAGCACGTGTATACCCACGAGAAGTTTAGGGAAGTTCAAGCACAATTCAGAGGTAAAGTGAACTGCATCACAAGATCAATGCATTCCACCCTAGGTTTCACAACATACGAAGTCATAGAGCTAGTTTTCAACTCCAAATTCAACAAGTTTTTTGTCACCTACGACGTAGTATCACGAGAAGTAAAGTGCCAGTGCCTGCTGTTTGAGTCAAGGGGCATACTGTGCCACCATTCCTTGAGCGTCCTAAGCTTCGAGCGAGTGGATAACGTGGCACCAAAATACATACTGGAATGCTAGTGTAAGAACATAAAGAGGAGGCACACACACATCAAGAGCAACCAAGACGAGCCTCTACTAGAGTCGAGAAGCAAGAGATTCGACGATTTAGTATTTCGGTCACACAATATTTACAAATTTACATCCGAGTCCGAGGAGCTGACTGGAATTTTGCACCGAGCGTTTGACAAGGTTATGTCCATTAGCCAAGATGCAAGAATATCAAGAGTGAAGTAAAGGAGAAAGTTTGTTATCCCATGAAGAAGCGACGTTGAGCGACGTGAACGACCTTTAAACCCCGCCACACGTCAAAACAATAGGCCGGCCCAAGAACAAACTTGGATCAAACCGGGAAAAAAAGATTTCAAACGCCACGAAGAAAAAGAAAAAGACAGCTCCAACCGAGGTAGAATTGATTTGCTTTCGATTAGGGAAAAATTCATTTGTGCATTTTGCTAATATATGATTTATTATGTCTTTTGCAGTTGAACATTTTAGACGGCGGATCACACATTCAGTCAAGCTACAGCCTTTACAATTCACCAGATATGAATTATACCAGAGAGGATTATACGAGTTTTAGTTTATATTAATGTAATTTTTTTTTCATCCATGAGAAAATTTCGGTTCACTGATGTTATAGTAGGGTTAATTTTTGACTGTTGTTAGTCTTTAATGAATAGTAACTTTTTTTTTTGTTTTTGATATTAGCTTTGTGAAATTCTTTATTCAAAAGTCACTTTTTTTTATTGAATGGTCAATTTATTGTGCTATGTCAGAGAGTTCAGGTGTTTCTGAAACTGAATATACTGATTGAAACATTGTTTTATAATTAGCTCTCTGCTATATTGATATATGCAATTTTTTAGTTCATTCAGTGTATTAATTTTGGTTCATTGTGTTTTTTGAGATTCTTAATCTCTTGATAAATACGCTGATTCCATTCACTATGAACCTGGAACAAAACAACAGCCAGATAGTTCCAACAGATATATAAATTAATATCTCAGACTGATAGGACAAGGAGTAATCCATCTTGAATCAGATATAAATATTAACATTAGATATATACATTGATATTAACATTTACATTAGTATTCACATAAATACATTGAAAGAAGAACTGTTTGCTCTTTTAAACAAGCTAAACAAAATATTATTAATTACAACTAGTCAATCATAGTATATCCTATTTACTATCTAAATCCGCATATGAGAATTTACAATAAGGGTTGGAGAGGGCAGCAGATGGCTTTGGGAGTTTTATTACTTCAGATGCTCGAATCACTTGGTCTCTGATTTTGTTCATTTTGTGTAATAGAATATTCGAACCATATCCGTGTCTGAAGCCATCAATCTCTTCCTATATTTCAATCAGAAGAAATTAGATACATAAGAAATGAGCCCAACCGAAATAAGAAATGAAAGAATTGCATTGATTTTGAAACTACTTACTTGTGTCCAAGCTTTATATTGATATCTCTTCCCGCTTTTGATCTTTCGAAGATCAATTGTTTCGAGCCATTTCATGACGTGTATGCCACAATCATAGCTAAGTAAGAATTCAGTAAAATACAATTAATAGTATACAAAATAAAACACACTAAAAATAGCATTATACAAGAGAAAGATTTTTACTCGTTGACCAATCAGCATGATATACTCTGCTTATTCTCCCTCTCCATCCTCCATTAAAGGTTCCGCCCTAGCATAAACCCTCATTTGAAAAATTATTAATCCCTGAAAGGGACACAAAAGTGAATAAAGAGAAGCAATAACAATGAATCGAACTCCTTTCATGTACTAAATAATTTGAATAATTTACAACAAAATAACTTACAATAAATTTGTTCAGCTTCACTCTTGATTCAGGTATATCTTTTTTCTTCTTATTCACAGGGTCAAGCACATAGAATGCCTTTTTTGGACATCGGCAATCTACAACTACCAATGCCCTCCATTGCAAATCAGTATAAACAGCTAAAGTTTGGGAAAATGATAGAATATTTCAGTTGAAACAATAGGAAACAAGAGAATTATCGAAGAATTTTTAGAAATGACAACTTACAAATGGATGCGATGCAGGTTTTCTTTTGTCAAGGAAACGGCGATGGTGGGCATACTGATCGATATCGAACTGATAGATCTTCTTGGTCGTTGGATCAGTATAGTCCATGCCATGGGTTCCCAACATAAACATCTGCAAAACGAACATCAGTTAAATCATAAATGACCAGACAAGGGAATCTAATTGGCCAACACCACTGAAATAAACACAATTCATATGCTGAATAAAATGTGATAAATATTCAATCATCAAGAGAAAACTTTTCTTCATGCAAAAGAACTCAACAGAACACATAACAATCAGGTGAATCAATATGAACATCTCCACTAAACCGAACATAAATCATGCGCTGAATAAAACGTGATTAATATTGATTTATCAAGAAAAACATTTTATGCATGCAAAATGACTCAACTGAATACCTGACAGTCAAATAAATCAACATGAACAACTCCACTAAACATAACTCGATTCATGTTTCGAATAATCAACAGGGAATAAGAAATTTAGCTTACCACAATATCCAGCGGCACAATGTATATTTGTTCCTGAAACTGGTGACCTTTTATTTGGTTAAGAATCATGCTATGTATAGTGATCACCTATAGGAAGAAAATTTATGAAATATAATGTATTAGAGTCTTTAGAAAAATCAATAACGTTAACTCAATTGGCAAAAAATTTACCGTGCTTTCCCCTTGTTGTTTGGGCATTAGAGACATGAAATATTGTCTAACCCCTTCGTAATTTGCCTCATGCTTCAAGACGAATATGGCATCATATTCGTTGCTATTATCTTTGGTCTGTTTCACATGTGTCATCCAACGATAACACTTTTCTATCAACTCCTCCATGATTTCTTTCTTTTTCTTCGAAGTTTTGTAAAGTTTAGCAGCTGTGAAGCTCGGCTTGGCACTCGTTGCTTTATCAAATTTCAATGCCGCCGTCACCCCAGCATATACCACCACCTCTTCCAGGATTTCAAGCTGTGAAACAGTCGGCTCAGAGGGCTGAGTTGGTTGAGAGGGGGGACGGCACAATCTAGTAAAGGAAGTCACATCATATTCCCATTGCCTAGGATGATTCGTTGGAGGTTCTGGGTCCATATTCCTTGGTGAAGATTCCCCAGGAGTCTGCTTTTGTTGTTCCGATTGTTGTGCCGGTGCTTCTTCGAAGGGCTGCTGTTGTGGTTCCAAAGGGATGCTGCATTAAATAGAAAACTGTTCAATAATGATCCCAAATTATAATCGTATTCCATTAAAATTAATAAAAAGAAATTTATGTGCAACTTACTCATTATCAGAAGGGATATAGATATAGTCATCTTTCAGTAACTCTTCCTTAAGAGAACTTGGGAGAGATATCGCAATAGGATCACTAGGGAATGTAAAGAAGGAAGAAGTTAATGTTGAATAATTAGAATAGGTTTTGAGAAATCGAAATTCGCACATTGAAAAAATCACATTTCCAAAGCTTGAGAACGACTTTCTTCTTGAACCTCAATTATTTGTAGGTCGGAAACAGGTGTAGTGCTACTGACATTTAAACATGATTTCTGTGTGATTAATTAAACAAAAATTATTACCTAAATCTAAAAGAGGAACACAAATATTTTTAACTTACACTAGTGAAGTTCTAAAACTCTTCTTTTGATGGATTTTCTTTCTTCGAAAAACTTTTACTGGGGTTTCCGGGGTATTTTTCCTAAGAACAAAGATAACAAATTAAAATTAGAAACCAAGATTAAAATCAGAGGTCTAGAAACATATGAAATTTATTTTTGGAACCCACTAAATCGAAAGTAAAGGCCGGAATGAACCAATTTACCTAGAATTGTTTGGGGGATTTACAGACAGTGTGGAGCTCGCCTGAGTCTATAAGAGAGGTTCGCTACCCAGATTTAAGTCGGCACTCTAAGAAAGATAAATAAATATTAGTAAGTGAATCTAGAGGAATTTGAGGAGATTTGATGAATCCATATTTGATGATGAATTTTGGTTAGAATTGAATGGATTTCATCATATAAACTTGCACTTATTCCCCTTAATAGCATGTTTTTGAATCTTCCTCCCAAATTGTGCTTGATTATGAAATTATGCTCTTTTGTGCTTAGTTTGATCTATTTTATTCCATTTGCCTTCCATTTGATGCCTTGATGTGTTTGTGAGTGATTTCAGGTGTATAAGGTAGGAATGGGTTGGAGAAAATAGAAGAAGAGCAGGCAAAGTAGAGGAAACTTGAAGAATCAAAGGAGATGAGCTCAGAGACCTGTGCATGCACACAGCCTCTTATGCGTCCGCACAGGAACCCAAGCAGAGCGTGTGGATTATTTCAAGAATGTCGCGCATCCAGTCAAGCATCGCCTAGTGTGCGTGCACACAGCTACTTGTGCATACGCACAGGTTGAGAATTTTGCAAAGTATGCAGAGGCACACGTCTGTGCGTCCGCACAGGTGTCTGCACATGACCTCATTAGAAAAGCACATGACTCGCGATTTGAGAGCTTTGGAGGCCCATTTCTGAAGTCTTTTAGCTCATATTGGAAGGGAATGAAGGATAGAACATAGCATAGCATTAGTAAAGTTTTAGGAGTAGAATAGAAGGTTTTTAGTTTTAGTTTTCTCTAAGTTTTTCTCATCTTCTCCATTAGGGTTTTACATTCCGAGTGTCATTTCTATTTTTGATAATTGGATTTTGCTAATCTCATTGTAAGTATTCTCTTGTTATTACTCTTTATAGTTACATTGTTATTACTCTTTCTTCTCATTCAAGTTATAGTTCAATTTTGCTTCTCTTTTGCAATTTCACTTTATTGTTGATGATTTTGATGTTTGATGTTTGTTCTATGCTTTCCTATGCTATTCTTGTTGATTGAAATTAATTGTTGCTTTTATTTCCAAGCCTTTTCTTATTTTTATCATGTTTAAACTTTTTGTCCACCAAGTGTTTGACAAAATGTCAAACATGGTTTTAGGCTAAATTTTTGTCTCTTGGCTTGGGTAAAGTGAGCAATTGAGTTCCTAGAGTTGGAATGTCCAACATTTAATGTCAATCCTTGGATTGTTAATTGCTCTTGTTCCCACTAACGCTAAGTTGTTGCTAAGGCAATTAGCAAGCAATTTAGGATTTGTGGGTTAAGAACACTTATGCTCATTTAACTTACCTTCCGATGTGAGGGTTGATCAAGTGAGATTAATCCAACATAATTGGCATAGTTGTGGTTCCAACAAGGAAAGGATCCTTAGCTCACTCCAAGCCAAGACCCCTTTTTATGCTTTCAATCTTTCATACATTGCTATGTTAATCTCTTTTATACTTTACTTGTTTATATTACATAGTCGGTTCTTTAATTTCTTCATTAGTTCAATCATTACAATTTTGCATGTTCTTTTATTGCCTTATATGTTTATTTTTTCATTGACAACCTCTTGATCACTACAACCGTAATTTGCACACTCATTGTCCTTTGGTGATTCCTTGGGAGACGACCCGGGAGTCAAATACTCTCAGTTTAAATTAGTTTTGAGTTGTGACACATCTTGTGAATTTTCAAATTGGTCGGCAACCGATTGTTGGGTTTGGGTCTATACTTACAACGTTAGTCCTATTTTGAGAAATCCCAACTCGTACGATTGGGCACCGTCAAGGTTCTAGAAAAAGTTAGAAAGAAAGAAAAAGAACTTGGTCTAAGAAACCGAATCTCACATCTCAAAGAAATCATTTTGCGCCTCCGTCGAGTCTATCTGATCCGGAGCAACATTTGCTGTCTGAGCTCCATCATTTCTTTTCTTTGATATCTTTTCTCTTATCATCTCCAATGCTTATCTTCTTCTTTCCGCAACGCTGTCTTTTAATTTACTTGTTCAATTCTGAAAGTTCATAAAAATAAGTATCAATGAACCTAAAACGAAATCATCAATAAAAGAAAATATGATTTGAGAAACTTACTCCTTGTTAGATTTGGTTTGTTTTTTGCGACCCGCTGCGGTTGTTTTCTTTTTACTATGGGTGTTTTTTCAATTTCTTTTTCTCTGCAACACAGAAAAACACATCGAATTTATACTGAAGAAAAATACAAGCAAGAAAAGACACTAACAATCAAGTGAACGAAAATGACAGACTCCACTAACGTAATTAATGTGCTGAATAAAATGTGAGACACATTCAACCATCAAGAAAAATATTTCTGCATGAAAAGGGAGAAGTGAAGACACAAACAATCAAGTGAACGAAAATTACAAAGACTACTGAACCAAAAGCAATTCATGTGCTGAAAAAAAGGTGATACACATTCAGTCATCAAGAAAAATATTTCTAGATGAAGAGGGCCTCAACTGGACACTTGACAATCAAATGAATCAACTTGAGCAACTCCAGTGAACAATATGGCATTTGTAATTTAGTTAACAAGCATACATAAACAATTTTCAGCAAAGAAAAGCAAAACTAAACTAGAGGAATATCATATAATCATATAAATGAATATCGCCCAATACTTACTGGCTTTCACATTTGCTTGTGCTCTTTAAATCTGTTGGCACAGGCTTCCTTTTTTGCTTTATTTTTTAACCACCTTCTGTGGTTGTTTTCTTTTCCTTGTGGCAGCTTTTTCAATTTCTTCTTCTCTGCATTACATGGGAACAAGCACATAAGAATATTTTAAGCAAATACAAGTAAAATGAAACCAATATAAATATCAAACTTACTGGTTTTCGAATTCACTTTTGCTTTCAGAATTCGTGGGACTGCTTTCAGTTTCTCTTGTTTCTGAATCCGTGTCAACAAGCTTTTGTTTTTTAACCACCCTCTATTGTCTTGTTCTTTTTGCTGGTGGTGTTTTTTCAGATTCAAATTCAGATTCAGATTCAGAAACTGTGTCTTTTTCCGAAGAAGAATCCATATCAACAATTTTCTTTTCTTCTTTCTTCCCTTTTCCTTTCTTATCTAACTTCTTTGTTTTTGTTTTTTCTTTTTTTATTTGGTTTCTATACAAAAGTCCCTAAAACAGAAACTTATTTAATGAGCAAATACACTAACAATCACCTGAATCAAAATGAGTAACCCCACAGAACCGAATGACACTAATGTGCTGAATAAAATGCCATAAATATTTAATGATAATGAAAAACATTTTTGGATGTGCAAGGTCTTAACTGAAAACACTATCAATCAAGTGAATCAAACTGAGTAACTCCACTGAACCAAACAACATTCATGTACTGAATAAAACGTGATAATCATTTAATCATCAGAAAAATATTTTTGCGTGCACAAAGACTCAATTGAATACACTAACAATCAGGTGAACCAAAATGAGCATGTCCACTGAACCAAAGAAGATTCATATGGTGAATAAAGCGTGATAAATTTTTAATCATCAAGAAAAATATTTCTGTATGTACAAGAATTCAAATGGACACACTAATTCAAATGGACACATTAAAATTAATTATAACCTAAAAACACGAGCTTATTTGGTTAGCAGAGTATTTTAGAAGCATCTGAAACGAAATTTTAGGATGAAATTTTTGTTTAATTTACCAATGTGTCCGTTGCTTCCTCCGATATCCGGTCGAGCATCATTTTCTTTGTCCAATGAGCCACCCATGGTGGTAGAGGAGCATCAGGTCCAAAAATGCGAGGGAACTTGGTTTCATGGAAGTAAATCAGCATCAAAACAAAAACACAGCCATCAACGGACTATTTCCTTCCCTTTCTCTTGTTTTCAATTCCTTTCCTCAAGAAGCTGAGCACATGTTTTGCCCAATCCCACTCTCGGATGTTGTCCATACAAAAGATAGGCGGCTTATGGATCGAGGAGGCCACGCTTGCCGTCGTCGGCAGCAAGAAGCACTTCTGTAAGAAGATGACAAAAGTCCTCCAAAATTTTTGTCGGTTCTCCTCTCCTTCAACACTCATATCCAAGACAGACTTTGTCAAAGTCACCAACATAACATTTTTGAGGCTGTCAAATATTGCCTTGTCTTCCGGATTCAGTTTACCGTAATCAAACTTTTTAGGAAAATGATTCCTACAATATTTTAATAACAACAAATCAGCCAAAAAGACTCAGTTTAATTTTCTGTACCCCAATGAACCGAAATTAAAGGAAACAATGAACCGAAATCAAGCAGGAAGTTGAAAGTGTATTACCGCCGTTGCTTATGCCCAGTGCAGCTGCTACCTTGCGAGGAGTTATGTATATTTTCTCCTAGAGAGTTTTCAGGCATCCGTGATACTCATCATAGAGACATTCATTTCCGGGACGTGTTAGGGCACCGAATCCCATTTCTTTAACTATATCTTTTATTTCCTGACTCATATTCTTGAACATTGTTGCTATTGCCTTTGTTTGGCATCTGCAATGAAGAGTTTTCTACAAGTTTTGAAACAGAATGCGAGGATATAATTATAATACAAAATAGATATTATTTGAATGAAAGCGGATAATTATTTGTGCTTACGTTATAGCGCGGCATATCCTTCTTTGTCACCATTGTCTTCTTGAGTTTTGCTGTAATGAAAAAGTTTGGTCAATACTTCACTCAATACACCGACAAGTACAAGCATGCATATCTTAATCAAGTCAATTAAAATGTCCCAACCCACTGAACGAATCCCCTTGATGCACTGAATAAAACATGATAAATAATGAAACAACTAGAAAAGCATTGCTGCATGAATCAGAATAACCCTAAATCCCGAACACACTAAATATCAAGTGAATGAAAATCACCAAACCCACCGAACCGAACACAATTCATGTGGTGAATAAATTATTATAAATTTTCAATCATCAAGAATAGTATTTGTCCATGCAAAAGAAATTAATTGAACAGAGTAACAACCAAGTTCAAATTTACATACACTATCCACATAATTGAATGAAAATAAGAACAAATTTCATTCAAATCCCTAGTTACACTGTAAAAATGCAATCAGAATATCCTTAAACCCTGAATACACTAAATATTCAAATGAATGAAAATCACCAAGTCCACCGAACTGGATAACAGTCATGTGGTGAATAAATCGTTATTAACTTTCAATCATCAAGAATAGTATTTCTCCATGCAAAAAAAGTCCACTGAATAGAGTAACAATCAAGTTCAAAACCCTAGTTACACTATCCACTGAATTGAATGAAAATAAGAACAAATTTTATTCAAAACCCTAGTTACACTATAAAAATACAATCAGAATAACCCTAAACCCTGAACACACTAAATATTCAAGTGAATGAAAATCACCAAGCCCACTGAACCGAACAATATTCATGTGGTGAATAAATCATTAAACTTTCAATCATCAAGAATAGCATTTCTCCATGCAAAAGAAGTCCATTGAATAGAGTAACAATCAAGTTCAAAGCCCTAATTACACTATCCACTGAACTGAATGAAAATAAGAACAAATATCATTCAAAGCCCTAATTACGCTGTAAAAATGCTGTCAGAATACGTCGATCTACTAAACGAAGCAAATCAATCCAGTAAACTTAAAATGCAACTAGGAGAAATGCTACATTGCAAGATTTCAAATAAACAGTAGTTTTTCTCATACCTTTGTCCGTCTTTGTTATTATTTTCGTTCGTTTTTGCTTGTTCTTTGCGAAATCTTCTCGCGATTCTTCTCTAGTAGTAGTTTCCGCAGAGAACGTGAGTGAAGTTCGAGTGATTTTGAGAGAGATTCGAAGAGAACGAGCGGTTTCGTGTTGAAGAAAATATAACGTTCTTTCGTAATGAAGCGCGAATGAAGTAACAAGCGGTTTGTGTTTTTGACGCGCGAAATCACGCTTCATTAATGCGCCGGAGTGAATTTAAGTTTGGGCCAACTTGAATAACTTAGATACACATTTTACATAAATGTATAGCATAACTGATGAAATATTAACACATATATTTTGTTGTCATATTTTTAAACATATATTTTATTAGAAAAGAAATATAAATCTAGCAACTTTTCATCCAAAATGATATTTAATTATGGGTACTAGTAATAAATAAAAATATTGTCTTGTAATATTGGGTTGGGAAATAATTAAATTAACATTGCTTTATCCGTACATATGCAAAGAATCATCATTACGTATTCTTTATCCTGTTTTCTTTCCGTAACTGCTATTGATTTATTTCCGGTTCAATAATTAACTTTTCTGAAAATTTGAACAAAGTAAATTATTCTTTGGTGGAAGAGAGGATGCTTATAACTCACAGGATTATAACATAACTTTGCATTATTTCGAAGTAATTTAACTTAAATAATCTGGCATATCTTTAGGATCTAACCTTCATTGAAAAACACTTGTACTTCGTCAGATCATGTATGTATCTAATAGTTACTTAGCTTCCTCTCTCCCAAGATTTTTAATTCCAGAGTTATTTAGATTGATAATATACCGTGCGAGCTAATTAATTAATTAATTAATTCAACTAAGTATTTTTTTAAAAATTATATAATATTCAATTTTTTATTATAATAATTAAAAAAATAAAACAAACACATCTAAATAGATTTAATGTCTTTTTAAAATTGAATACACATAAAATAAACTAAAATTTAAAATTTAAAATTTCTGTTTTAGTTTTATTATTTTTAATTATTAACAGATTATCATTCAAATACACTTCCAAAATTATAAATTCAGTAAAATTGAAGATTTTAATTCGTTCGAGTGATTATTCATCCGCCGGCGTCCTTCTCGATGCCGCCGCGTCATTTTTCGCTTCACCGTTTCTCTGCAACACCGTCGTCCGCCTCGCTCGTCCTTGGCATCGTCTTCCTCCTCGCCGCTCAGTCCGCAACCTCGCCTCGTTCTACTCCACGTCGCATTAGTCTTCATCAGCGTTGCTAATCCTTCTTCGTCGGAAGTGGACCTTAGGTATTTTGGATGTGTTTAAGAGAAAGTGATTCATAATTAACCGTATGTATCCCTTTAATTATTCAATCACATTGATTTTGCATGCCATGTACAACATCCTAATTTGCATTGGAGAATGGTTTAGTTAGAAGAACAACTTAAAGAATCACAATCCTCAAATTGTCAACACTGTTATATCTGGAATTACGGCCATGGCAAGAGTTTAAATTTTTTATTTATGATTTTGAATGTGTTTTAAAAATATTTTATGTATCACTTTATAATTTTAGATGTGTTGCAATTATTTTTTAATGTTTAAATTTAAATTTTAGATTTATGATTTTGGATGTATTTTAAAAACATTTTCTGTATAAGTTAATAATTTTAGATGTGTTACAATTGAAAAAGAAATTACGGCTACTATAAGAAAGAAGCGGAAAACGATATAGAAGAATAGAAGAAAGAAGAAAATCGTGTTATAAAGAGAGAAGGTACGTAAAAGAAGAAAACAATAACTAACTATGAAGTGAGTAAGAAGTTAGAAAATTTTTAATTTTTAAAATTTAAATTAATTTTAATTATAAATGTGTATTTAAAAAATAATTAAATAATATTAAAGACTGACTAAAGACTGAATTTTGTTGTATAAGTAATATTTTTTTTAATTAATTAGTTAAAAGAGAAAGAGGGATCCTTGGTGAAATCTTGAGCAATGTTATATTACTTTAATTCTGGTTTAAGATTTATATTACCTTATTCAGATTAATTGATTAAGAATTTAGAGATGAAAACATACATTACCTGAATTAAGCAGCTTTTTACATATAACAAGAATTCAATCAACTGGATTCACATTAATTCCGGGGAGCATTCAATCAAATCAGGGTATGAAATAGCCTACTAGTTTTTTCATCCACCAGTTGACAGCCTTCACCCTAGATACAGCAACCTAATATCAAAATATTCATCTGGAAAATGATTCATGAGGGGATTCAATACTCACTAAGTTAAAGGGTCGAATGTTCCATACGAAGTCTACCCAAGATGCTCGAGCTCACCGAAGAACCCACTGCACACAACGGTTTTCTGCCCCGACGCCACACCCATATGGAACATCTCACCATACTCTCCGGTGTTAGAAACAATATTAAGTAGTTTCCATCGTCGAGGTATATATAAGTACTAAAAAATCGGAATAATAAAAATATAATATTTTATAATAAATATATAAATATATTAAATAATTTTTGTTCATACCCTAGGTCGAGGTGTCCGACCCGGGATGTTCGACAGACAAAGCGACCGACCTCTTCAGGTTAGGACAACCCGACCTCTTCCTAAAGAGCTCGGTCAAGTCTCCAGGAAAGTCCAGAGAAGGGCCCAAATAGAGGAATACACCTCAAATCCTAAGGCGGCCCAAGCCTACAGAAAGAAGGGCGGTTCCCTTGAATATAAGATGACCTCACTAAAAGATAATATAAAAGATAAGATAAGATAACTAACTTATCTTATCCACAGAAGGCCACATCTCACTATTATAAATACACTGGAGCACCCAGGTATAACTCATACTCTGATTCTACTCAATACCTGCTTAATACCCTTGCTAACTTAAGCATCGGAGTCCCTTGCAGGTACCCCCCACCCTCCGGGGACGAAGGATCAGCAGCACTTTCAGTCCCACAAGTCGGACACACCAGCTCCGGCCGCTACACACCTGCTGGACACGTCGGCTCCGACCAACACAGAAGGTCTCGACCAAGATCGACCTACAGTTTCAGGTAACCCTCGGAACATTGGCGCCGTTGCCGGGGAGCTGGAAGTCATCCCAACACCATGGCGGACAACCATGACAACGACCACGACTCAGGTTTGGAAGATAGAACGCCACACAAAAACACGGAGGCTATACTTAAAGATACTCCGGAATCCAATGGAGACAAAAATTCATCAAATCCCGGGGCGATAGAAGCACTTCAAAATCGATTGAAGCAACTTGAGAAAGAAGCCCAACATCAACGCGAAAAAGAAGAGGATCTACGTCGGGAGATAAGGCGGCACCGAGAATTAGAAGATAAGCTTACGAAACTCGAAGCCGATCTCAAAACTAAAGCTACACGACCCTCCACAGAGGATAGCTTTCAGAAAGATCAAGATCCATTCACCAGGGAAATTATGAAGACCAAAATCCCAAAAGATTTCAAACTTCCAAATATGACTCTATATGACGGCACCTTGGACCCCAACCACCATCTCAGCAACTTCAGAAGTAGAATGTACCTCACTGACGCCTTAGATGCAGTTCGCTGCAAAGCCTTTCCAACAACTCTTACCAAGACAGCCATTAGATGGTTCGACAACCTACCTCCAAAATCCATCTCGAGTTTCGACGACCTGGCCAAAAATTTCCTGGCCCGATTTTCCATACAAAAGGACAAAGCTAAACACGCACCCAGCCTACTAGAGATCAAACAAGGAGATCGGGAGAGTCTTCGCAACTACATGGAAAGATTCAACAAAACATGCATGGATATACAAAGTCTACCAACAAAAGCTGCCATCATGGGTCTCATAAATGGCCTACGAGAAGGACCATTTAGCCAATCTATATTAAAGAGGTACCCGACATCCCTAGACGAAGTACAAGAATGGGTGCAGAAGTACATCAACATGGAGGAGAATTCTCGGCTTGGGGAAGCCTCAAGGTTCGGTTCTGCCTACCGAGATAAAGATAAAGAATCCAGGAAAAAAGAAGATCGCTCCGGAGAGAAAATCAAAAAATATCATAACTACACCCATCTTAGGGTATCCTTGGTAGATATTTACAAAGAAGTCTGCCATACAGAAAAAATACCCCAGCTCGGCCACTTAAAGGCAAAAGGGGAGGAGGAAATCGGAACGAATACTGTGAGTACCATCGAGTCCAAGGACATTCCACCAACGAATGCTTTGACTTAAAAAATGTCATAGAGAAATTAGTTAGGAAAGGAAAACTAGATCAGTTCCTGGCCAATCGGGACGAAGAACCAAGAAAAAGAAGAAGGGATGAGGATGTCGGACGATTTGAACGATCACCCCTCACACCGGAAAGACATATCCACGTGATACACGGTGGATTTGCTGGAGGAGGAATCTCCAAATCATCCCGCAAGCGACACCTTAAAGAAGTGTATCATGTCGAAGGCAAGAAAGAGGTGCCAGACATCCCAGCAATCACGTTTACCAAAGAAGATGCATCCGAAATCATCTCAGGACACGACAATCCCATGGTCATCACAATCATATTAGCAAACGCCAACCTCCACCGCACATTAATTGACCAAGGAAGCTCCGCCGACATCTTATTCAAAACTGCCTTCTGTAAAACCCGGTTAATTAACGGCTAATTAACCCATAAATGAGAATTTATTCTAGAAAGCCTAAAATGTGATTTTTATGGCTAAATGTGATAGAGGAGACTGAGACGAGAATTTTGGTACCAATTTTATAGGATTCGGACCAAGATTGGACCGAACGGGCCAAACCGGGCCAACCGGACCCAAAGTGGGCCCTTGGCCCAACATAACTAAACCAAAACCCTAGTTTTCAACACTCTCTCTCCTCACAACACTCAAAAACACGCTGAACTTAGAGAGAAAGGGAGGAAGAACACTCTCTCAAGTTCTTTCTCTCACTTGATCTTCAAACCACCATAACTTTTGATCTAGAGCTCCGATTGCCGCTCCGTTTGCGGCCACGCGTTTACCGCGGAGAGCTCTACAAAACCCATACAATAAATTTTGAGGTAAGCCACACTTTGCTGTTCGAAATTTCAGCCCTTGTTTTCGAGTTTCATGGGTGAAATGTTGAGATTTTGGGTTCTTTGATGTTATAGGACCCAACTCTCTTGAAGGAGAAGGTTAATCTTGTCTCCTTGGACCTTGGGTGTGGTAAGATTCCCAACCCTAGTGTATTTTGTTGTTTTATGATGTTTGGGTTTTGAGATGTTGTGTATGGGTATGATGGTTGTGGCTTAGGTTGTGTGTGTGCGGATATTGGAGCTTGATTGGTGATTTTGAAAAGCTTGGGAAAGGTTTGGTGGTGAAAAATCTGTTCTTGGAGGTCTTGAGGCCTTGAGAGCTTGTGGATAAGTGGTTTGGAAGTGCTCCGGTTGAGCTTGGGAAAGTCGGCTAAGGTATGGTTTCGGTTTCCCGTATCTAATATGTAATGTGGTAGGAAATACTTAGACTAGAGGCCCTAAGATAGGTATTGAATTGTTGATGTTGTTGAATTGTTGATATATATGATGTGGTCATATATGTGATGATGATTAATGATGCCTTGATGGTATGATGTATGAGAAATATGCATGTTGTGATATATGCTTGATGATTGGTTATGGTTGAATTGTGGGTTGAACCATGTTGATGGTGAGTATGATGTTGATTATGTACAATGATGATTTATTGGGATTGGTGTTGTTGAGAATTGGCATGAGGAAGAGTATATGATATGTCAATATGCTTGAGTTTGAGCCACTTGGGTGAAGTGGGTTAAAATGATGGGATAGTGGTTTTGTATATTGAGGTAAAGTGTCAATGTGTGAGTTGAGGAGGCTTGATGTTGAAATTGATGTATTTTGATTGATTTCAAAGGAAAGGGATGAAAATGGCATGTTTTGATTGATTTTGAAAAGAGTTGGAAATTGCTTGTTTTGAAAATGGCACTTTGTGGTTTTTATGAAAAACATGGTTCTTGGGCATACTTTGGCGGGACATAACTTGGACCACGGATCTCTGTTTTGTACCAAATATTTTTAGAAATGAAATTGGATCCGGGATGTCTGTACCGTTCGAAGAACGGGTGAAAAATGATTTTAAATGAGTAAGTTATGTCCGTCGGAAGATTGGGGTCCAAATCTGTAAATTCTGCAGCTTTTAACTTAGAAAATTTTTAGCAGAATGACCCCTTGCGCGTGGGTGCACCTGGCGCGTACGCGCCGTTCTTTCCGAAAATGCCATCGACGCGTGTGCGTGATGTGCGCGGGCGCGCCGATTGTGCTGCACCCAATGCCCAGCCATTTTCCAGAGAGTTATGCCAGAACTGTGCCAGTGTTGTGCCTGGGGCACGAGAACACCCACGCGTAAGCGTGGTTGACGCGTGCGCGTCGGTTGGCAAATGTTTAATCCACGCGTTAGCGTGCATGACGCTTGCGCGTCGATAAAGTTTTTGAGGCCATCCACGCGTGCGCGTGGGGTGCGCGTACGCGTAGACCTGTTTTCATCCCAAAGTTGATTTTTGAGTTTTAAAAGCCAAATCTCATACTTCTAAGCCTCCGATCTCACCATTTATGTCTTAAATCTTATGGCATGCCTAGCTATTAAAAAGGGGCTAGTGAATGAGGTAACTTGTGAGTGAAGCAAGGGAAATATGAATGATCAATGAGGATCATTGATGATTATGTGAGATGTGGAGGATGGTGGTGGAAGTGCTTGTATGCCATTGGCCGAAGAGCCGTAATTGTTTATGAATTGGCTGGTTCTGGATTGAACTGTGAGCTGGAATAGCTGTGTATGCTATGAATATTGGCTGGTTATGGATTTAACCGTGAGCCGGATGGCTGATATGGATGTTGATCCATGGATGAGAATTCATGCATGTTTATGCTGAATTATTGATAAATGTGATTTTGCACTTCCACTATCGGAGATACGAGTTTCCCTGGGTAGTAGCAGTGGCTAGCCACCACGTGCTCCAGGTTGAGACTCGAAGCTCTTTTGACCCTATGTCATAAGTGTGGCCGGGCACTGTGAAAGACCCGGATGAGCTCGCCCCCGTAAATATTCACCAGTGAAGGTGATGGATATAGATCATGATTATGATCAAGTTTATGATGAGTATAACTCGAGTTGGGGATGCGTGACAGAGGGACAGTCCAATGGTTAACTGCCAGGACTTGTCGGATTGGCTCTATAACCGACAGATGATATCATCAACCACTAGGGACAGGCATTCATCATATGCATACTATATGAATTATTTGAAATTGCCTATTTGACTGCATATTACTTGCTATTATATATGTGGAAGCTGTTACCATGCTGGGGACCATTGGTTCTCACCCATGCGGATTTTGTGGTTTTCAGATGCAGGACGTGAGGTGTCTCGCTGAGGCATGCTGGAGACTTCTAGATTTGCGAAGATCCTTTGTTCTCGGGGCTATGTTTTGGTTTATATGTTCTGCTTAGATACTTTTATCTCCATTAAATTATACAAACTGTGATGACTCCTCTTATAGGAGATTTTGGAGAATAGGTTTTATGTATTTGTGTCCCTTTGGGTTTCCTTTGGGGTTTTCCTTATTTTATCATATGTATATATTGTTATGCTCGGGCCGGTTATCTTCGCAGCCGAATCTTGAGTCTTGATATTCCTGTTTTTGACACTCCTTTGTATATATATAATCTCGCGTTGGCTATCCTTGTTCGTTACGTTATCGATCGGAGTGTTGCGCTTTTGAGTTGCGGTTTTTGTTTACCCCTTTTTCTACAAAGGCTCCTAGTTATAATCAATCATTCATACTACTATACGTACTAAATTTTTATTTTAGAGGTCGTAATACCTTGCCATCTCTGAATTATGACTTAAGCATAAGGCTCTGTATGGTAGGGTGTTACACCTTCGACAAACTCGGCTTAAAAGAAAAAGAGCTAAGAGCATACCCGAACAGCCTGTTTGGACTTGGGGATACCCCAGTACAGCCACTGAGATACATATCGTTACATACAACGTTCAGAAAGGGAAACCAATCCGGAACACTTAAGATAGATTATATCGTGGTCGACGTAAGCTCAGTCTACAATGCCTTAATAGGTCGGACAACGTTAAATCAACACGGAGCAATAGTTTCAACTCCACATCTATGTATGAAATTCCCAACTACAGAAGGGATAGCTACAATAAAAGCAGATCAAAAGATAGCGCATCGCTGTTATAACGAAAGTCTAAATCTCCGAGGCGAAGGAGGAGAGTTCCACACGATCGAACTCGGCGAAGATCAGAGATGAGAAGAACTCCGCCCACGACCCGAAGGAGAAATAGAAAGAGTCCAGATCGGAGATACCTCGGACAAAACAACTAATATTGGCACGATCCTGAAAGGAGACACAAAAGAATCGCTAATACGGTTTCTACGAGATAATGTTGATCTCTTCGCATGGAAAGCTGCCGACATGCCGGGCATAGATCCCGAACTAATGAGCCACAAGTTGGCAGTCTACCCGGTATGCTGGCTAGTACAACAAAGACGAAGAAAACTCAGGCCAGACCGGTCTCAAGCTGTAGAAGAACAAGTACAGACACTACTATAGGCAGGGTTCATAAGAGAAGTTAAATACCCACTATGGCTAGCAAACGTCGTCTTGGTGAAAAAGTCAAATGGAAAGTGGCGAATGTGCATCGACTACACCGACCTCAACAAAGCCTACCCAAAAGACCCTTATCCACTCCCAAGCATCAATGTTCTAGTCGATGCCTCATCAGGATATAAGTATCTCTCATTCATGGACGCATACTCAGGCTACAACCAGATTCCAATGTATCCACCGGATCAAGAAAAAACCTCGTTTCTTACACCAAAAGCAAATTATTGCTATATCGTAATGCCTTTCGGCCTTAAGAATGCGGGAGCCACTTATCAAAGGCTAATGAATAAAGTCTTTTCAAATCACATCAGAAAAATCATGGAGGTCTATGTGGACGACATGTTGATAAAGACACAAAGTGAAGAAACATTACTAACCGACTTGGTTCAAGTGTTCAACACCATACGGAAGCACGACATGCGACTCAACCCGGCTAAATTCACCATCGCAGTAGAGGCAGGAAAATTCCTGGGCTTCATGCTCACACAAAGAGGAATCGAGGCAAATCCAAATAAATGCCAGGCCATACTCAACATGAAAAGCCCGACCTGCGTCAAGGAAGTCCAACAACTCAATGGGAGACTGGCGGCCTTGTCCAGATTCCTAGCAGGGTCTGCAATAAGATCCCTCCCCTTCTACGCTACCTTAAGGAAGGGAAAAAACTTCGAATGGACAACGGAATGTGAACAAGCCTTCTGAGACTTTAAAGAATTCCTGGGACAGCCCCCCATCTTATCTCGACCACGAAAGGGGGAACCACTCATACTATACCTCGCTGTAGGAAGTCGGGCAATAGCCTCATCACTAATTAGAGAAGATGAAGGGGGACAACAACCCGTCTACTTCATTAGTAAAGCACTACAGGGGTCAGAGCTGAACTACTAGAAAATAGAAAAGTTCGCCTATGCTTTGATACTCACATCCCGATGACTTCGCCCATACTTCCAAGCGCACACCATCAAAGTTCGGACCGACCAGCCCATAAAAGGAATACTGCAGAAAATAGATCTAACAGGAAGAATCCTATAGTGGGTAATCGAGTTGTCCGAGTTCGACCTCCAATACGAGGCACGGACAGCCGTCAAATCACAATACCTAGCCGACTTCATTGCAAAATTTACAGACACCACAGAAATCCCCGTAGAGTGGAACATATAGGTAGACGGTTCCTCAAATAAAACCAGAAGCGGTGCATGTGTGATAATCGAAAGCAACCAAGGAACCCAACTTGAGCTTTCTCTGAAATTCGGATTCTCAGCCTCAAACAACCAGACGGAATACGAAGCGTTATTAGCTGGTTTGAAGCTGGCTAGGGAAGTTGGAACTCAGAAACTCAACATCTACAGTGACTCACAAGTCGTTACCTCACAAATAACGGGAAGCTACCAAGCCAAAGATCCTACCATGAAAAAATATTTGGATAAAACCAAAGAACAGCTTGGACAACTTGGAGAATATAGGATTTGCCACATACCCCACGAGCAAAATGCCAGAGCTGACGCACTCTCAAAGCTAGCCAGCACCAAACCAGGGGGCAACAATAGAAGCCTCATCCAGAAAATACTACAGAACCCATCAATATCGGAAGAAGAAAAAATCCTAGCCATAATAGGTCGGGATCAAGGATGGATGACCCCCATAATTAACTACCTCAAAACAGAAGTGCTTCCCACAGATGAAAGGGAGGCAAAGAGGTTAAAAAGGGAGGCACAGTACTACACTATCATAAACAACATCCTATACAAAAGAGGGATCTCAACACCATTATTAAAATGCGTCCCGACATCCAATACAAAGGAAGTCTTGGAAGAATTACACAGCGGCATTTGTGGCAACCATCTCGGAGCACAAGCTCTCACAAAAAAAGTACTCCGGGCAGGATTCTATTGGCCAACTCTACGAAAGGAAGCTACAAAATTTGTAAAGACATGTCCACCACGTCAAAAGCATGCCAACTTTCACATCGCCCCGCCAGAAAAACTCATTAGCGTGACCTCACCCTGGCCATTTGCAAAATGGGGACTCGATCTTCTCGGACCCTTCCCACAGGGATTGGGACAAGTAAAATTCCTCATAGTAGGAGTAGACTATTTCACGAAATGGATCGAGGCAGAACCCCTAGCCAATGCTACTGCTCAAAGAAGCCGGAAATTCCTATATAGGAACATCGTTACAAGGTTTGGGGTCCCATACTCCATCACCACAGACAATGGCACCCAATTCACAGATGCAGGCTTCAGAAAGTTAGTGGCCGACTTGAATATAAAACACCAGTTCACCTCCGTTGAACATCCCCAAGCCAATGGGCAAGCCGAAGCGGCCAACAAAGTCATATTGGCCGGGTTGAAGCGTAGACTCCAAGAAGCAAAGGGGGCTTGGGCTGAGGAACTTCCACAAGTCCTATGGGCGTATCGGACGACCCCCCATTCCACCACGAACGAATCCCCATTCCGACTAGCATACGGAGTGGAGCTAATGATTCCAATAGAGGTCGAAGAAGGATCTCCCCGAGTAGTCCACTACAATGAGCAAACAAATTCTCAACTCCAAAGAGAAGAGCTCGACCTACTTCCAGAAACCCAAGAAAGAGCTCGGATTAGAGAAGAGGCATTAAAGCGACAAATGGCTTCCAGGTATAATCAAAGGGTAGTGCCAAGAGATTTCACAGAGAACGATCTCATCTTAATCCGAAATGATATTGGAACAACTCGACCTGGAGAAGGAAAGTTGGCAGCTAATTGGAAAGGACCCTACCGAGTCACAGAAGTACTTGGGAAGGGCTACTACAGACTGTCCGAACTCGGGGGACGAGAACTCCCCAGATCATGGCACGCCTGTAACCTGAGAAGGTACTATAGTTAGATAAAAGTCTCGTCACAAGACGCATTCTTTTTCCTGAAAAGGTTTTTTAATGAGGCGTCAAGATTGAGATTTAATCCGACTTAAGGGTATAAAAAACTCCCACATGTATATATTTGCACTTTCTTTAAATAAAAAATACATTTCAGATATTCTACAAATGCTTAAGACACATTAATCTGAAGCATTCATCGACCGATTATAAAGCAACAGATCGAACAAGAAGTGAAGAACAGATTCACTATACAATCTTGACAGGAATAATCGACTGACAAAGGTGAAAACGCGATTCACCTAAAGGTCGATTAAACCAGGACAGAAACCACAATCTACAAATTGGCAAAAGATGAACACAGAATAATGCAAGAAGTTATCGAAAGTGATCCCGAAAAAAGAACCTGACGAGGTCTTATGGATTGCTATATAATAACTTAAAAAAGACTGGCCGAATATTAAAAAATCGGATCAAACCAGTCCAAGTTATCAGCAAATCCCTGGAAAGAGGTCTGGCCAACCCTATTAAAGAGGAATTGCTATAACTTAGAAGAGATCGACCTAACGAAGTCAGTTTCCTACAAAACAAGTTGTAAAAGTAATCCCTGAAAGAGACCTACCAAAGGTTCAAGAAAGAGGATTACAAAAACAACTTAGAAGAGATCGACCTAACGAAGTCGGTTTCCTACCAAACAATTTGTAAAAGTAATCCCTGAAAGAGACCTACCAAAGGGTTACCTGAAACTGTAGGTCGATCTTGGTCGAGACCTTCTGTGTTGGTCGGAGCCGACGTGTCCGGCAGGTGTGTAGCGGCCGGAGCTGGTGTGTCCGACTTGTGGGACTGAAAGTGCTGCTGATCCTTCGTCCCCGGAGGGTGAAGGGTACCTGCAAGGGACTCCGATGCTTAAGTTAGCAAGGGTATTAAGCAGGTATTGAGTAGAATCAGAGTATGAGTTATACCTGGGTGCTCCAGTGTATTTATAATAGTGAGATGTGGCCTTTTGTGGATAAGATAAGTTAGTTATCTTATCTTATCTTTTATCTTATCTTTTAGTGAGGTCATCTTATATTCAAGGGAACTGCCCTTCTCCCTGTAGGCTTGGGCCACCTTAGGATTTGAAGCGTGTTCCTCTATTTGGGCCCTTCTCTGGGCTTTCCTGGGGACTTGACCGAGCTCTTTGGGAAGAGGTCGGGTTGTCCTGACCTGAAGAGGTCGGTCACTTTGTCTGTCGAACATCCCGGGTCGGACACCTCGACCCAGGGTATGAACAGTGCCCCTGCTTGAGCTCGGTCATCTTTTTGAGGTCGAGTCTTTGACTTCGGTCCTTTTTTGGTGAAGCCGAACTCAAGCATTTTTTGTCGATTCCTTTGTAGCAGCTTTTGAGTGTAGAACGTTTCCTCTAAAAAGCGCGCGCTTTTATATCGGTGCTTTGGGAATGTGCGAGGGTTTAATGCTTTCCTTAAATTTAGCATTAATTGCCCTGTTTCCCTTTTGGCTCTTTATTTTGATTTTGAAAGCCTAGAAACGGTTTCTCTTCTTTCGCGTTTTCATAACTTCTTTTCTCTGCTCTCTCCACTCTTCTGTTTTTGCGGCGTCGTTTTGGCGTTTCTGGAGCTTCTATTTTCATCTGGAGTTTCGCGTTTCTCCCTGCGACATTACCCTTTGTTCGCGTTCTTTCCATTGCTTGTGAGGAGGCATTCCCAGATTCCTTCTTCCATCTTCAGTTTTCTTTTGAAGCTTGCTGCTTTTTCCAGGTTGGAACTAACTTTCTTGTTTCTTTCGCGGCTTCACTTTTAGTTTTTGGCGAAGCTTTGACTTTTGCATATTTGAAAGTTTGAACCTTTTCATGATCTTGCGCTTGTTTGTCGTTGTAAATGCATTTTCCTTGGCTTATTTGCGTTCTTTTGGCATTTTCGTCGAGGCTTTCTAGGGTTTTATTGTTGCTTCTAATAGAGAATCTGCATCTGTTCCTCGCTTTGCTTGGTTGCTTTTCATTTCTGATTTTGAGAAAGTTTTGTACCTTTAATGATTTCTACTTGGCGCACTTTGACGTTTGGGAATACTTTTTGCTTGGTAAACTGTGATGACTTTAAGCTTCTGAAAATGCTTGCTTGTTTGAAGTCTTTTCCTTGTTTGAGAAATGCTGGGGAAGGAGCTATAGATTTTCCTAGAAACCTTACTTGATTGTTGCCTCCAAAGGATGCCCCAAGGTTTTTGGTTTAAGTCTTGAGGTTTTCCTTTTCTGTTTGTTTCGCCTGTATCGTATTGGGTTATTTTCTCCCTTGTCCGAGATGTTTTTAGTAACCCATCTTCTTTTCTTACTTGTAGGATTAGTTGGCCTCATGTCTTCTCGCAATAACATTGTAGAGATGTCTTCCAGAGTTCTCGAGGGGATGTCCGATTGGCTGGACTCCTTTGTTTTGTTGTGTGTTTCTGTTGTGGATGCTGAGTTTTGCACGGAGCTGAGGAAGCGCCATAGGATTTGTGGTATCAATGCTCGAGAAGAGGATTACGAGCTTGTTGCTCCTGATTCTGATGAAAGGGTTTGTTTTCCGACTTCCATTGAGAGGGAGTGGTGCACGAATTTGTAATTCGTACAACTAACCAGCAAGTGCACTGGGTCGTCCAAGTAATACCTTACGTGAGTAAGGGTCGATCCCACGGAGATTATTGGTTTGAAGCAAGCTATATTTATTTTATTAATCTTAGTCAGGATGCCAATAAGGTTATTTGGATTTAATTGTAAGAAGTAAAAGTATTTGGAATAAGGAAGTGTTACTTTATTAATGGAGAATATGTTGGAGTTTTGGAGATGCTTTGTCCTCTGAATTTCTGCAATGTAATATTCAACTCAATTGTTTGTAAAGCTCCATCCATGGCAAGCTGTATGTAGGGTGTCGCCATTGTCAGTGGCTACTTCCCATCCTCTCAGTGAAAATGGTCCAGATGCTCTGTCACAGCACGGCTAATCAGCTGTTGGTTCTCGATCATGTTGGAATAAGATCCATTGATCCTTTTGCGTTTGTCATCACGCCCAGCAATCGCGAGTTTGAAGCTCGTCACAGCCATTCAATCATTGAATCCTACTCGGAATACCACAGACAAGGTTTAGACTTTCCGGATCCTCTAGAGTGGCCGCCATCAGTTCTAGCTTATACCACGAAGATTCTGATTAAGGAAGCTAAGAGATACTCATTCAATCTGATGTAGAACGGAGGTGTTTGTCAGGCACATGTTCATGGATTGAGGAAGGTGATGAGTGTCACGGATCATCACCTCCTTCACAATTAAGCGCGAATGAACATCTTAGATAGGAACACACACACGTTTGAATTAAATAGAAACGATTGCATTAATTCATTGAGACGCTGCAGAGCTCCTCACCCCCAACAATGGAGTTTAGAGACTCATGCCATCAAAGTGTATAAAATTCAGATCTAAAAATGTCATGAGGTGCAAAGTAAATCTCTAAAAGTTGTTTAAATAGTAAACTAGTAACCTAGGTTTACAGAAAATGAGTAAACTATGATAGATAGTGCAGAAATCCACTTCTGGGGCCCACTTAGTGTGTGCTGAGGCTGCGACTTAAGCTTCTCACGTGCCTGGGGCTGTTTTGGGCGTTCAACGCCAGGTTGTAACCTGTTTCTGGCGTTGAACTCCAGCTTGTAACCTGTTTCTGGCGCTGGACGCCAGACAACAGCATGATACTGGCGTTGAACGCCAGTTTACGTCCTCTATCTTCGCACAAAGTATAGAGTATTATATATTGCTGGAAAGCCCTGGATGTCTAATTTCCAACGCCGTTGAGAGCGCGCCAATTGCACTTCTGTAGCTCCAGAAAATCCATTTCGAGTGCAGGGAGGTCAGGATCCAACAACATCAGCAGTCCTTTTTTCAGCCTAACTCAGATTTTTGCTCAGCTCCCTCAATTTCAGCCAGAAAATACCTGAAATCATAGAAAAATACACAAACTCATAGTAAAGTCCAAAAATATGATTTTTGCCTAAAAACTAATAATATTCTACTAAAAACCAATTAAAACATACTAAAATCTACATGAAATTACCCCCAAAAAGCGTATAAAATATCCGCTCATCAGGGAGCGTCCCTTCTTCTATGCATATGAATACTTCTTCAGCCAGTTGAACGTTACCTTTCCTTTTACTGCTTTTGAGACCGACCTGTTGTGGTTGTGTAATATTGCTCCATCCCAGCTTCACCCCAATTCCTGGGGTTTTATTAAAATTTTTCAACTTCTCTGCCGTGAATTAGATGTAACACCTTCCCAGACTCTTTTCTTTTATTTGTTTGTTTCCGCCAAGCCTGGCGGTTCTTCAAAAAAGAAAGCTTCTTGGGTTTCCTTCAGGTCTGCCCAGGGCCATAAGGTTTTTGCTAGGTATGACGAGTCTTTTAAGGACTTCAAGAACTACTTTTTTAAGGTTCGTGCTGTTGAGGGGGCCCGCCCCTTTTTTCTTGATGAAAATGATGAGCCCTCTTTCCTTCTAGAGTGGCAGAAGGATGTAAGAGGGTCTCGCTATACTTGGGAGATGCTTGATGATGTCGAGCGCACTTTTGTAGTTGCTCTTGAGGATCTCTGGGGGAAACCACCCCATCTTGATACAAAAAGATTTTTGAATGACCCATCCTTGTTTCGGGCTATTTTGGATATTTGTCTGACTTGTTTCCATACTTGTTTCCTTTTTCTTCCTCTTATCGGATTTGTAATTCTTTGTTGTGGCTGATTTTGTATTTGCAGAGATGTCAAAGAATAGTGACTCCATGAAGGCCTTTAAAAGGGCAAAGAAGGCAACTGCTGCTCTGAACATCTCGGTCAAGGTGGTCGGTGAGGGATCGTCACAGGTCCCAGTGAAGCCTCCTGTACCGAGTTCCCTTGGGCCGAGGAAAGTGGTTCCTACTCCTCGATTTCATCAGGTCGATCCTCCTCAGATTTCTGCCGTTGCTTCTGGTGTCCCTCCCTTAAAAAAGCAAAAGACATCTGAGACCTTCAACTTGGATGCCCCGGATTTTGATGATATCGAGTTTGTTGACCAGCAAATTGGCCCCTATGGTGGGCTTTCTATGGATGACGTTTCTCTTCTTCAGCATCTGGATTTTATCACCAAAAGTAGTGTGAAGATGGCTCATATGGGTGCGGCTATATTCTGAACAGTTCAGGGGATTCCGATTCATGCCACAAAATCCTTTATGGAAGAGGCCAAGTCGGAATTTGATCGAATCAAGGGTCTGAAGGAGGAGTTGGAGGTGAAGTTGGCAAAGGTGGAGAAGGAGCTGGAGGGTGAGAAGGCCAATTCTATTGCCTTGGCTGCTTCTTTGAAGCTGGCCGAGGACATGGCACTGAAACATAAGGATAGCTATGTCTCGGCTTATAGGGAATTGATGCATCTTCGGGAGGATTTGAAAACTGCTCGGATTAATTATGGTGAGCTTCAGGGTCACCTTGTGGGTAGCGTAACTGCCACCTCCAAAAACCTGATGAAGCAGTTCCGGGTTGTTGCTCCTGATGCCGACTTGACTCTCATCAGCCTGGACAATGTCGTGAGGGATGGTAAGATTGTCCCTGATGACCAGGATGATGATGAGACTGACCCTCCCCCAGTTCCTTCTCTAAAGGTGTCGACCTCCTCTGTTCCTCCCGTTACATCTGATCCGGATTGCCAGATTCTAAACCGGGATGATGAACCGTAGATGCTGTGCCCCTTCAGACTCGTCCTCCTTCTCCCTGTATTGATGCTGCCGGGAAGGCTCTTGATCTTAGCTGATCTTTTTTCTGAATATTTGTGTAAATAGCCTGATTTGTGGGCTTTTGAACTTGTTTTTGTGAATGATGTTTGACTGTTGATACTCTAGTTGCTATTTCTAGCAACTTAGTTTGAAAACAAAATGGTTTCTCTGAGGTTGATTTTGGTGGCCTCTTTGAAGCTTTATCATACTATGCTTCCATTGTGCTCTAGCAGGGTGTGTGTCGGAATCTCACTGCTTGGCCTCTTTAGATCGCTTTTATACTTTTTGTTTGTAGCTTGGATCCTTTTGAGGTCGTGACTTGTGGGGGATCCAACTTGTTTTTCGGTTTCCTTGCTTTTGTTTTGTATTTTAGCGTCTTGTAACCGATTTCTTTTATGTTGGTCCCCTTCTAAGTTATTTTTGTAATCCTCTTTTCTGAGCCTTTGCTAGGTCTCTTTAAGGGATTACTTTTATAACTTATCTTTGTAGGAGACCGACTTCGTTAGGTCGATCTCTTCTAAGTTGTTTTTGTAATCCTCTTTCTTAGACCTTTGGTAGGTCTCTTTCAGGGATTACTTTTACAACTTGTTTTGTAGGAAACTGACTTCGTTAGGTCGATCTCTTCTAAGTTGTTTTTGTAATCCTCTTTCTTGGACCTTTGGTAGGTCTCTTTCAGGGATTACTTTTACAACTTGTTTGGTAGGAAACCGACTTCGTTAGGTCGATCTCTTCTAAGTTGTTTTTGTAATCCTCTTTCTTGAACCTTTTGTAGGTCTCTTTCAGGGATTACTTTTACAACTTGTTTGGTAGGAAACCGACTTTGTTAGGTCGATCTCTTCTAAGTTATAGCAATTCCTCTTTAATAGGGTTGGCCAGACCTCTTTCCAGGGATTTGCTGATAACTTGGACTGGTTTGATCCGATTTTTTAATATTCGGCCAGTCTTTTTTAAGTTATTATATAGCAATCTATAAGACCTCGTCAGGTTCTTTTTTTGGGATCACTTTCGATAACTTCTTGCATTATTCTGTGTTCATCTTTTGCCGATTTATAGATTGTGGTTTCTGTCCTGGTTTAATCGACCTTTAGGTGAATCGCGTTTTCACCTTTGTCGGTCGATTATTCCTGTCAAGATCGTATAGTGAATCTGTTCTTCACTTCTTGTTCGATCTGTTGCTTTATAATCGGTCGATGAATGCTTCAGATTAATGCGTCTTCTCTGATCCGAGCTCTTTCTTGGATTTCAGGAAGTAGGTCGAGCTCTTCTCTTTGGAGTTGAAAATTTGTTTGCTCATTGTAGTGG
>NC_029772.3:33527489-33549989 GCF_000817695.3 Arachis duranensis | reverse complement strand
TCCCGATCTCCTTGCTTGATCCCTAGTAGGCTGGGTGCGTGTTTAGCTTTGTCCTTTTGTATGGAAAATCGGGCCAGAAACTTTTTGGCCAGGTCGTCGAAACTCGAGATGGATTTTGGGGGTAGGTTGTCGAACCATCTAATGGCTGTCTTGGTAAGAGTTGTTGGAAAGGCTTTGCAGCGAACTGGATCTGAGGTGTCAGTGAGGTACATTCTACTTCTGAAGTTGTTGAGATGGTGGTTGGGGTCCGAGGTGCTGTCATATAGAGTCATATCCGGAAGTTTGAAATCTTTTGGGATTTTGGTCTTCATAATTTCCCTGGTGAATGGATCTTGATCTTTCTGAAAGCTATCCTCTGTGAAGGGTCGTGTAGCTTTAGTTTTGAGATCGGCTTCGAGTTTCATAAGCTTATCTTCTAATTCTCGGCGCCGCCTTATCTCCCGACGTAAATCCTCTTATTTTTCGCGTTGATGTTGGGCTTCTTTCTCAAGTTGCTTCAATCGATTTTGAAGTGCTTCTATCGCCCCAGGATTTGATGAATTTTTGTCTCCATTGGATTCCGGAGTATCTTTAAATATAGCATCCGTGTTTTTGTGTGGCATTCTATCTTCCAAACCTGAGTCGTGGTCGTTGTCATGGTTGTCCGCCATGGTGTTGGGATGACTTCCAGGGTCCCCGGCAAGGGCGCCAATGTTCCGAGGGTTACCTGAAATTGTAGGTCGATCTTGGTCGAGACCTTCTGTGTTGGTCGGAGCCGAAGTGTCCGGCAGGTGTGTAGCGGCCGGAGCTGGTGTGTCCGACTTGTGGGACTGAAAGTGCTGCTGATCCTTCATCCACGGAGGTTGGGGGTACCTGCAAGAGACTCCGATGCTTAAGTTAGCAAGGGTATTAAGCAGGTATTGAGTAGAATCAGAGTATGAGTTATACCTGGGTGCCTCAGTGTATTTATAATAGTGAGATGTGGCCTTCTGTGGATAAGATAAGTTAGTTATCTTATCTTATCTTTTATCTTATCTTTTAGTGAGGTCATCTTATATTCAAGGGAACCGCCCTTCTCTCTGTAGGCTTGGGCCGCCTTAGGATTTGAGGCGTGTTCCTCTATTTGGGCCCTTCTCTGGGCTTTCCTGGGGACTTGACCGAGCTCTTTGGGAAGAGGTCGGGTTGTCCTGACCTGAAGAGGTCGGTCGCTTTGTCTGTCGAACATCCTAGGTCGGACACCTCGACCCATGGTATGAACAAATAGGATTATCCATAACAATAGCATCCATAAGAGTAAATGAATGTTAGACTCAAAAGGAGTAGACTCAGTGCAACTATTTATAATACCAACTTAAGCGAGAATATCGAAAGCATACTTAGTTTGAAAGAGAAAAATACCATCATCATTCATCAGAGGATATTACTTCAAGATTAAGAAAATAACTGAGAGATTCAATATCTTTCATCTTAAAGGTATGGTGAAAGGATGCTTTAAGATCAGTAACACTATTAACATTATCTCCAGTAATGATCATGTTATCAACATACAATAGTAGAAAAATAATTTCATGTTCACTTTTACAAATAAAGAGAGCATTCTCATGAGAACTGCAAGTAAAATTAAGGTTGTATATAGTGGTGCTAAACTTTTTAAATCATTAATGAGTAGCTTGCTTAAGGCCATAAAGTGTCTTACGAAGAAGACAAACTTTGCTAAAAGGATAAGAATATCTGATGGATGGTTACATATAGACTTTCTTTTTCAAATTTCCATCAAGAAATACATTTTTCACATCCATCTGACTGAGAAATCATTTTTTGATTGCAGCAATGGCAAGGAGAGCTCAAATAGATATGAGTCGAGTAACAAGACCAAAAGTTTCTCCATAATCAAGACCATACTCTTGTGTACATCTCTGAGCAACCAAGTGTGCCTTATAATGGTCAATGGAGCCATCAAAGCGAGTCTTGAGCTTGTATACCCATCAAATACCCACAATTTCTTAATCAGAAGGAGGATTAGCAAAGTCCTAAATATGTAGATGCTTCTCAAAATGAATTAAGTTCATAATGATGAAGAATAGTAGAAAAGTAATGATAATCAAGACGAGGAAGTGGATTTCTTACTCGAGAAAGTCAAGTGGAGGGAGAAGGCATGATAGCATGAGCAAGATCATCGTCCGGTCTGGAATAATCGGGAGATGAAAAAGACAAAGAAGTGGGAAGCTCAAAAGGTTGACTTGACACAAAAACCTGTATTATCATCACTAGACAAAAGATTATCTTTGGGATTAGTGAAAATATGTGATTTGGTAGAGAGAATGGACTCAAATAAGGAGAAACTAAAGAATATGTGATCCTCTCAGAGTACAACATGATAAGATATACAAATATGTCGAGAGATATTATTCCAACAATGATAACTTTTGTGTTTAGTGCCATAACCAAAGAAATAACACATGTGAGCTTGAGGTTAAAGTTTATTATATTTATAAAGCTGAAGAAGAACAAAACAAACACAACCAAGATCTCGAAGAGAGCTGTAATTTGGAGAGGTATGAAAAAGATACTTGTTTATACCCTGGGTCGAGCTATGTGACCCGGGCTGATTAAAGACACGAGTGACCAACTTCTTCAGAATTGTCACCACCAACCTCTTATTAAAAGAGTTCGGCCAAATTTTTATAGAGGCCCAAGCAGGCCCAAACAAAGGAACACAGCCTAATCTAAAGGCAGCAAAAGCCTAGAAAGATAGGGTGGTTCCCTTGAAAGATAAGATGACTTCACTCAAAGGATAAGATAAGATAACTATCTTATCTCAAAGAAAGGTCACTCTACACTATTATAAATAGACTGAAGCACACAGGTATAACTCATACTTTGATTCTACAAAAAATCCTGCCTAAAGCACGTGCTAACTTAAGCATCGGAGTCTCTTGTAGGTACCACCACCCTCCGGTGACGAAAGATCAGTAGCACCGCCAAGTCCAACAAGTCGGATGCAACAGCTCCGGCCGCCATAGTAGATCTCATCCGAGATCGACCTACAGTTTCAGGTAACCCTTGAAACATTGGCACCGTTACCGGGGAACCTGGAAGTCATCCCATCACCATGGCAGACAACCTCGACAACGATCACAACTCCGGTTTGGAGGAAAGAACGCCGCATAAGAACACGAACATCACACCAAAAGATACCCCTCAACCAAATAGAGATCTTAGATCCCCTTCGAGAACAACAGGATCGTCTCAAACAGCTTGAACAAGAGGCTTAACACTAGCGCAAAGCCAAAAGAGACATACAGAGGGAAACAAGACAACGTCGAGAGCTAGAGGACAAACTCTTAAAGTTCGAGGCTGACCTTAAAACCAAAACCATTCGATCCAGTCATGAAGACAACTCCCAAAAAGATCAAGACCCATTCACCAAAGAGATCATGAAAACTAAAGTCCCAAAGGACTTCAAAGCTCCTGACATGACCCCATACGACGGCACATCAGATCCAAGCCATCATCTTAGCAATTTCAGAAGTAGGATGTATCCACGGATGCCTCAGATGCAATCCGCTACAAAGCTTTCACGACCACCTTAACCAAAACGGCAATAAAGTGGTTCGATAGCTTGCCACCAAGGTCAATAACAAGCTTCGATGACCTCACCAAAAAGTTCCTAGCCAGATTCTCCATCCAAAAAGATAAAGCCAAACATGCCCCAAGCCTGTTAGGGATTAAGCAAGGAGATCGAGAGAGCCTCCGCAACTACATGGAAAGATTTAATAAGGCATGTCTGGATATACAGAGTTTGCCAACAGAAGTAGCTATAATGGGCCTCATCAATGGCCTGCGAGAAGGACCTTTTAGCCATTCAATATCCAAAAAGCACCCAACATCCCTGAATGAGGTACAAGAACAAGCAAAAAAATATATTAAGATGGAAGAGAACTTTCGACTAGGAGAAAATTCAAAATTCGGATTCTCTTACCCCCTTCGAGACAAGTCTAAAGAGCCCGGGAAAAAAGAAGAACAGTCTACTGAAAAACCTAGAAAATACCTCAACTACATTCCACTAAGAGTGTCCCTTGTAGATGTAAACAGGGACATATGCAACACTGAGAAAATCCCCCTACCTCGCCCAATCAACCACAAAAGAGGAGGGGAAATCGGACAGAGTACTGCGAATACCACCGAATCTACGAACACTCTACCAACGAGTGCTTCGACCTAAAAAATGTCATAGAGAAATTGGCAAGAGAAGGGCGACTAGATCGATACTTAGCCAATAAAGTGGATGAGCCAAGAAAAAGAAAAAGGGATGAAGAGGTCGGACGAGCCGAACGCCCACCTCACACCCCTGAGAGACATGTTCATATGATAAACGGGGAATTCGCAGGAGGAGGGATTTCTAAATCAACCCGCAAAAGACATCTTAAAGAGGTATATCATGTCGGAGAAGGGGACAGGTCACTCAACCTCCCCACTATTACCTTTACCCAAGAAGACGCAACATGCATCATCTCGGGCCACGATGATCCCATGGTCATTACTATCATACTCGCCAATGCTAATCTCCACCGAACACTGGTAGACCAAGGGAGCTCTGCAGATATCTTGTTCAAAACCGCCTTCGACAAGCTCGGCCTACAAGAGAAAGAACTCAGAGGATATCCGAATAGCTTGTTCGAACTGGGAGACACTCCAATCCAACCACTTGGATATATCTCACTACACACAGCCTTTGGAAAAGGAACTCGGTCCAGGACACTTAACATAGACTACATAGTAGTCGACGTGAGCTCAGCTTATAACGCCCTAATAGGTCAGACAACTCTAAACCAGCTCGCCGCAGTAGTCTCCACTCCACATCTGTGTATGAAATTCCCACCTTTAGATGGGATCGCCACGATAAAGGGAGACCAAAAGATCGCGCGACGCTGTTACAATGAAAGTCTAAACCTTATAGGCGACCCCAAAGGGGAGGAAATCAACACTATCGAACTTGGGGGAGTTCGAGCTCGCGAGGAACTTTGACCACAACCTGAATGCGAGATCGAAGAAGTCTAGATCGGGGATGTCCACGATAAAACAACAAATATTGGGGCAACCTTAAAGGGAGGCTTAAAAAAACCTCTAATACAATTCCTAAAGGATAATGCCAATCTCTTCGCATGGAAGGCCGCAGACATGCCGAGCATAGATTCCAAACTAATGTGCCACAAACTGGCAGTATACCTAGGATCTCGACCAGTACAACAGAAGCATAAGAAGCTCGGCCTGAAAAGGTCCCAAGCTGTGGAAGAGCAAGTGCAAGCTTTACTAGAGGCATGGTTCATAAGGGAAGTCAAATAAACATTATGGCTAGCTAGCCAACATTGTCTTGGTGAAGAAGTCAAATGACAAATGGAGAATGTGTACTGACTACACCGACCTTAATAAAGCCTGCCCAAAAGATCCCTACCCACTCCCAAACATAGATACTCTAGTGGATGCCTCTTCTGGATACAAGTACCTCTCCTTCATGGACGTATATTTAGGATACAATCAAATCCCAATGTACCCACCTGATCAAGACGAGACCTCGTTCCTAACCCCAAAGGCAAACTATTGCTATATAGTTATGCCCTTCGGACTCAAGAACGCAGGAGCTACCTACCAAAGACTGATGAATAAAGTCTTTGCCGACCATATCGGGAAACTTATGGAGGTTTACGTAGACGACATGCTGATAAAAACACAAAATGAGGAAACACTGTTGTCCGACCTCACCAAAGTGTTTGACACCATAAGAAAGCATGGTATGCGACTTAATCCCGTAAAGTGTACCTTCATGGTAGAGGCTGGCAAATTCTTGGGCTTCATGCTTACGCAAAGAGGAATAGAGGCAAACCCGGATAAATGCCAGGCTATACTCGACATGAAAAGTCCAAGCTGTGTCAAAGAGGTACAATAAGTCAACGGAAGACTGGCAACCCTATCTAGGTTTCTAGCCGGGTCAGCCATAAGATCTCTCCCTTTTTACGCAACATTAAGGAAGGAAAAGAGGTTTGAATGGACAGTAGAGTGCGAATAAGCCTTCTAATATTTCAAAAAATTCTTGGGGCAACCACCCATTCTTATTCGACCACGGGAAGGGGAAGCCCTCATATTATACCTCGTAGTGGGAAGTCGGACAATAGCCTCAATACTAGTCAAAAAAGACGAAAGTGGGCAACAACCCATCTACTTCATCAGCAAAGCTCTACAAGGGGCCGAACTAAATTATCAAAAGATACAAAAATTTGCCTACGCTCTTATATTCACTTCTCGACGACTCCGCCCATACTTTCAAGCTCACACTATCAAGGTTTGGACCAACCAGCCCATAAAAAGCATCCTACAGAAAACAGACTTAGCTGGAAGAATCCTACAGTGGGCAGTTGAGTTATCCGAATTGGATCTTTAATATGAAGCTCAAATAGCAATCAAGTCACAGTATCTGGCCGACTTCATAGCCGAGTACACTGACACCCCGAGAACTCCCACAAAATGGAATCTCTACGTGGACGGCTCTTCAAACAAAACCAGGAGTAGCGCAGGTGTAATAATAGAAAGTGATCAGGGAACCTAAATCGAACTCTCACTAAAATTTGAATTTCCTGCCTCAAATAATCAGGCTGAATATGAGGCATTACTGGCTGGTTTGAGGCTGGCTAAGGAGGTAGGAGTTCAAAAGCTTACCATCTTCAGCAACTCATAAGTAGTTACCTCACAAATAGAGGGGAGCTACCAAGCTAAGGATTCCACCATGAAGAAATATATGGATAAAACTAGAGAACAGCTCGGCCAAATCGGGGAATATGAGGTCCAATATATACCTCGAGAACAGAACACCCGAGCTGATGCACTTTCAAAACTAGCCAGCACCAACCTAGGGGGCAACAACAGAAGCCTCATCCAAGAGAAATTGCAAAATCTATCAATCTCGAAGGAAGAAAAGGTCCTAACCATATCAGGCCAGGATCAAGGATGGATGACCCTCATAATCAAATACCTCAAGTCTGAGACACTTTCCGCAGATAAACAGGAGGCGAAAAGGCTAATACGAGAAGCACAGTACTACACCATCATAGGCAACATCCTATATAGGACAGGGATCTCAACACCGCTCCTAAAATGTGTGTCGACCTCCAATACAAGGGAAGTCTTGGAAGAAGTACATAGTGGCATGAGTGACAACCACCTGGGGGCACGAGCTCTTTCTAAAAAGGTACTCCGAGCTGGTTTCTTCTGGCCGACCTTGGGAAAAGAAGCAACAGAGTTCGTCAAAACATGCCCACCATGTTAGAAGCATGCTAACTTCCACATCGCTCCACCAGAAGAGCTAATCAGTATAACATCGCCCTGGCCATTCACAGAGTGGGGGCTCGACTTCCTCGAACCCTTCCCCCAAGGGTCGGGACAAGTCAAGTTCCTCATTGTAGGGTTAGACTATTTCACAAAGTGGATTGAGGTAGAGCCCCAAGCTACTGCCACCACCTAAAGAAGTCAGAAGTTTCTATATAGAAACATTATCACAAGGTTTGGGGTTCCTTACTCCATCACCACAAATAATGGCACGCAGTTTCACTAATACAGGTTTCAGGAATTTGGTAGCTGACTTGAAAATAAAGCACCAATTCAAATCTGTAGAACACCCACAGGCCAACGGACAGGCAGAAGCCGCCAATAAAGTCATACTGGCTGGGTTAAAGAGAAGACTACACCACACTCCACCACAGGAAAATCACCCTTCCGACTTGCTTACGGAATGGAGGCAATGATCCCAATAGAGATAGACGAAGGATCCCCAGGATGATCCTCTACAATGAAGAGGCCAACTCCCAAATAGAAAGAGAAGAGCTCGGCCTACTTTCAGAAGTCCGAGAAAGAACTCAAATTAGAGGAGAAGCGCTAAAGCGTCGAATGGCTTCAAGGTATAATCAGAAGGTAGTCCAGCGAAGTTTCGCCACCAACGACCTCATCTTAATTCGAAATGACATCGGAGCAGGTTGATCAGGAGAAGGGAAGCTAGCAGCTAACTGGAAAGGACCCTACCGAGCTGTAGAAGTACTGGGAAAAGATTACTACAAGGTGTCCGACCTCGAGGGGCAAGAGCTACCAAGGTCATGGCATACCTGTAACTTAAGAAGGTACTATAGTTAGAAAGTAATAAAGATCTTAGGTCAATGTGCACTCTTTTTCCTGAAAAGGTTTTTTAATGAGGCACCAGGCCAAGATCTACAAAATTGCCCGACTTAGAAGGGTAAGCACTCATATGTATATACTCCTGTTTATATTCCTATTTTCTATTTGAATAAAGTTTTTCAGATTCCCTAGTTTCCTACCAAGACGCATTAATCTAAGCTCATAAAACGCAAAAATTCATTGTCCAATTACAAAGAGGTCGGCAAGGTGAAAACCAAATTCATCATCCGATTACAACAAGGTCGGCAAGATGAAAACCAAATTCATCGTCCGATTGCAAGGAGGTCAGCAAGGTGAAAACCAAATTCATGTCTGATTACAAAGAGGTCGGCAAGGTGAAAACCAAATTCATCGTTCGATTATAAAGAGGTCGGCAAGGTGAAAAGCAATAGAAGCAGATTAATGTAAGAAGTTATAAAAAGTAATCCATAAAAAGCGACCTGACGAGGTCTGACTAAAAATATATTACTAAAAATAACTTAAGAAGGCCCGACACAGAAGTCGGACCAATAAAAAGATCACTAAAAACGGACAAAGATATCTCGTAAAGGCCACAGAAAGGCCAGGAATGCTTTGCTAAAAGGTACGAAGTCTTGAAAAAAGACACTACTTAAAAAGCAAACGCACAAAGCAAAAATGGAGCTAAAAAGTCTTCCAAACAAACTAGAAAGAAAAGGTTCTTCCTCAGAACACTACCTAAAAAGTTGTTGGAATAGGACTAAAAAGCCCGAACAGTGAAGACAAATAGGTGGCACCCAAAAAGGCATAACCTAAAGGGACGAATATGACCTCAGCAAAAACAAGTGAAAAGCCAGAAAGGTTGAAGAACAACTTACAGGTTTAAAAATGTGTGCTAAAAGGGACACAATTCTACCCAAAAGCCACGATTCCAAGAAAAGGCTAGCAAAATTGTTCGAAACTAAAAATGTTCTATGCAAAGAACATTAGAAAGTTGTCGGACAAGCTACTAACACCAAACTACAAGGATAACTTCGCCAAAATCAAAGGGTTGATAAAAACTCAAAGCGGGGATGATTCAAAAGAGGTCAGACAGAAAGGTACCACCTCTCTATAAAGATCCGCAAAAGTTGTAAAAGCACGACCAAACAAATCAGAAAAAATATATCCATCAAAATAAAACATTAAAGATTTAAAAGGCCACCTAAAGGGCAGCCTCAGAGTTTAAAAAGTGTTTTGTTTTTCCAAAATGAAGTTGCATAGAAGCAACTAAATGTCAAAAGGCCAACCATATAAAAAGTTACAAAAACTAAAATTCAAAAATCCACAAGCCGGACTATACAAATACACAGAGATCATAAGGGGTCCAAAGTCTCCCCGGTAGCAGCATCCTTGGCTGAAGGAGGAGGAATGGTCTTCAAAGGGGTTGCATCCATAGTCCCATCCTCTCGATTCAGAATTTGAACATCAAGATCAGTCTCGGGACGGCCGACCTCAGCTAAAGGAGTTAAAGAAGTCGAGGCGGCAGAAGCTTTGGCTGGCGGTGCATGGGGAGGTTCCTCATCTTCATCATCTGGGGCAAGCACAATCTTGCCATCTTCCACTACATTAT
Organism: Arachis duranensis; assembly: GCF_000817695.3. NCBI lineage: Eukaryota > Viridiplantae > Streptophyta > Magnoliopsida > Fabales > Fabaceae > Arachis > Arachis duranensis. The sequence continues at coordinate 33,540,220 of NC_029772.3, read as the reverse complement.
CCATACTGAAGAGAGCCAAGTCGAACTCAGGGGTAAGAACTCGGACTTGAGCCTTTAAATTCTCATAGGCATCAGTCACACAGCCCACCAGATGACCTTGCAGCTCAGCATAGTTGGCCTGGGCAGACTGGATCCTCTCCCTGGCCTCCAACAGCTCGCCATAAGTGCAAGTATAGCTTTCCTTATACTTTTTCGTCGCTTCCTCAGCTAGGTTTGTAGCAGCCTCAGCACCAGTAGCCTAGGACTTCTCCCTCTTCACATCTAGCTCCAGCTTAACTACCTTAGCATCAAACTCATCCTTCAAACCCTTGATTCTATTGAATTCGAACTTGGCATCCTTCATAAAGGCTTTAGTCGCATGGACCGGAGAATTCTGGACTGTACGGAACAAAGCCGCACCCATATGGGCCATTCGAATACTATTGCTGGTGATTAAATCCAAGTGACGAAGGATGGACACATCATCCATTGGAAGTTGACCATAAGGAGCAATTTGATTGTCAACAAACCCCACGACGTCAAAATCCTAGGCATCCAAGTCATAAGAACCAACAATCTTTTGCTTTTTCGAAGGAGGACCATCAGTAAGAGAAGAGGTAGCACCGGAAGTCGGCTGATTTGGGTCAGAAGGAGCCACATGAAATGGAGGAGTCGGAATGACCTTCCTCAGTCCAGAAGTGTCCGAGGTCGGCTTTTTCGGAGGAACTTGAGAAGATCCTTCTCCAGAACCCTTCGCCGAGATGTTTTGAGCAGCGGTTTCCTTCTTCTCCCTACGAAAGGCTTTCATGGAGTCCGTAGATTTCACCATCTTTGCAAACAGAAACTGTTACGGCCCGGCCCAAGAATCAGCGCGGGTCGACCCGACCCAAGCAATACCCGACCCAGACACGCGCCCTCCAACCGACCCGGTCACGCGTCCTGTACGGCTCACACACGGCTGCAGGACAGTGCCCTTGGGAATATGGGCCTGTCCCATGAGGGGGCCCACTACTGACATGTATATAAGGGGAAGATTGGCTCTTCCCCCGAGGTACGTCACATCTTTCCGACCCTTTACTCTGCTCGCCTGCACACTGCTGACTTGAGCGTCGGAGTGTCTTTGCAGGTGGCACCCCCCCATCATTTCTCCAAGACGAGTGCTCGGCTTCTCGGCTACCCGTAAAACAGTGCGACCCAGGCTAAGGCGTCCCCCCTGCATCTATCCACCCGACCAGTTCAGAACCCGACAAACGAACATTGGCGCCGTCTGTGGGGAGTCCTGCCTAAATGGAAGTCGTGCTGGGTCCCGGTGACCAAGCTCGAGCAGCTGGAGTGGAGGGGGCGGCCTCCGTCGCTTCACTGAGGGGGCGACGGAGGTCCCCCCAGCACACGAGGACACGACCCTTCGGGGGAACGGGTGGCGATAGCGCCATAATAATGCAGGAGCTACGCCACAGAGTCCAGAACTTAGAGCGACAGCTAGCCGACCGGGAGCGGGATGGACGGTCTACCGATCCCAGCTTTACCCCATCTCCCGGGAGCGAGGAGGAAGACTCGCACAGAAGCCGCCAGCGGCGTACATCCGCTTCCCGGACGGAAGCGGAGAGCACGCGGGAGGAGTCACCCGTAATAAGAAGGCGAAACGACAGGATCATATACTCCCGAGGCAGACCGACCCGCCGAACAGCAAGAGGTCACGAGGACGGGGAAGGGAGATCCGAGAGAACACAGCAACCCGTCATAATGGGTGTCACCCCGTTCCACCGATCTATCCTCGAGGTCCGGTTGCCGAAACACTTCGACAAACCAACGGACATGAGGTATGACGGGACTCAAGACCCTCTAGAACATCTCACGGCCTTCGAAGCCAGAATGAATCTAGAGGGGGTAGGCGACGAAGTAAGATGCCGCGCCTTCCCGGTAACCCTAGCAGGACCAGCGATCAGATGGTTTAACGGCCTCCCTCAAGGTTCCATCTACAATTTCTCGGACATCAGCCGTGCCTTCCTGGCTCAATTTACAACGCGAATAGCAAAGGCCAAGCATCCTATCAACCTTCTCGGGGTAACCCAGAGACAGGGAGAGCCGACCAGGAGGTACTTAGATCGGTTCAACGACGAATGCTTGGAAATAGACGGCTTAACCGACTCGGTGGCCAGTCTCTGCCTGACGAACGGCCTCCTCAACGAGAACTTCCGGAAACACCTTACAACGAAGCCGGTTTGGATGATGCATGAAATCCAAACGGTGGCCAAAGAGTACATAAACGACGAGGAAGTCAGCCGAGTCGTGGCTGCCAATAAGCGGCAGTCCGGTTACGGCCAAGCCCGGCAGTCTGGTGGCGACGGGGAGAGAGCAAAAGAAAAGGCTAGGGAGGAGGCATCAAACAAAGCACCTAGACCGTTCCCTCGAGTCGGGAAGTTTACTAACTACACTCCACTCACCCTCCCCATCGTGGAAGTCTATCAACAAATAGCTGAGAAGGGAATTCTTCCGAAGCCCCGACCACTCAAGGACCGCACAGGTGGAAACAAGAACCTTTATTGCGATTACCATAAGGGATATGGCCATCAAACACAGGACTGTTTCGACCTGAAGGACGCATTAGAACAGGCGATAAGGGAAGGAAAGCTAGCAGCGTTCTCCCATCTCATCAGGGAGCCGAGAAGGCGTTATCGTGATCAGGATGAGGAAGGCAAGACACGCTCGGCCAAGCGGCGACAGGAGCCCGAGGACAGAGACCATGGCCTCACTGTGATAAACGTGGTAACGGCAAAAAACACTGCACCAAAGTCCCGGTCGGCACACAAGAAAGACGCCAAGGTTCTGGCGATCTCATCTCCACCGGTGCAGAGTACCAAAAAACCTCCGTCCATTTCTTTCGGCCCAGAAGACCAATGGTTCAGCGACGCCCCGGAAAACCCTCCCATGGTCATAACGGCCAGAGTGGGGACCGGCCTCGTCAAACGGATCCTTGTCGATACAGGAGCTGATTCAAACATCATGTTCCGCAACGTGTTCGACGCACTAGGGCTAAAGGATGCCGACCTGACGACTCACCAGCACGGGGTTATCGGGTTAGGCGACCACTTCATCAAACCAGACGGAGTCATTTCCCTACCAATCTCGGTAGGACAGATGCAAGGCCGAAGATCGGCGATGGCCGAATTCGTAATCCTCCGAGACTCCACAGCCTACAACATCATCTTGGGAAGAAAAACAATCAATGATCTTGAAGCCATAATCAACACCAAGCTGCTAGTTATGAAGTTTGTCACCGATGATGGATCCATAGGGACCATACGAGGAGACCTCGAGACGGCGGTCGCTTGTGACAACGCCAGCCTTTCCCTCAGAAAGAAGTCTAAGGAAGCATCTGGCGTATTCCTAGCCGACCTTGATGCCAGAGTAGAGGACAAGCCGAGGCCGGAACCAGAAAGGGACCTGGAGATATTTAGCATCGGTGACGAAGGGGAAAAGTTCACATTCGTTAACAAGAACCTCCCACATGAGCTGAAGGAGCCTTTGATTGAAATGATAAGGGCCAACAGGGACCTGTTCGCATGGACACCAGCCGACATGCCGGGCATAGATCCACAAATCATCTCACATCACCTAGCCGTCAAGCCAGAAGCACGCCCAGTGGCTCAACGAAGGAGAAAGATGTCGGCGGAAAGAGCAGAGGAAGTAGCCAAGCAAACGGCCGGCCTCCTAGAAGCAGGCTTCATACGGGAAGTGGACTACTCGACGTGGCTCTCAAATGTGGTACTAGTGAAAAAACACAATGGCAGGTGGAGAATGTGCGTGGACTACTCTGACCTTAACAAAGCATGCCCCAAAGATTGCTTCCCCCTCCCCAACATAGATGCACTCGTCGACGCCGCGGCGGGATACCGGTATCTGAGTTTCATGGACGCCTACTCTGGTTACAATCAGATACCGATGCACCGACCAGACGAAGACAAAACGGCGTTCATAACGCAAGGAGGAACCTTCTGTTACAGGGTGATGCCATTCGGCCTGAAAAATGCAGGGGCGACATACCAAAGGCTTATGAGCAAGATTTTCCACGATCTGATAGGCAAGACAGTGGAGGTCTATGTCGACGATATCCTCGCAAAGACAACGCAACCTGACGACCTCATAAAGGATCTGGGAAAGGTTTTCATGTCTCTCCGACAACACGGCATGAGGCTAAATCCCCTCAAGTGCGCCTTCGCCATGGAAGCCGGCAAGTTCCTGGGATTCATGATAACTCAGAGAGGGGTAGAAGCTAACCCGGAGAAATGCCAGGCAATACTTCAGATGAAGAGCCCGGGCTGTATCAAGGACGTCCAGAGGTTGGCAGGGCGATTGACATCACTTTCCCGGTTTCTCGGAGCCTCGGCGACAAAGGCCCTGCCATTTTTTAACCTCATGAAGAAAGGGATGGCGTTTGAGTGGACACCCGCATGCGAAGAAGCCTTTCAACACTTCAAGGAAATCCTGGCGGCACCACCCGTCCTCGGGAAGCCAAAGGACGGGGAACCACTATACCTGTACCTCGCCATAACAAAAGAAGCCCTGGCTGCAGTTCTGGTGCAGGAAGAAGGGAAAACTTAACAGCCAGTCTATTTCATAAGCAGGGCCTTACAAGGGGCAGAATTAAGGTACAGCAAGCTGGAAAAACTAGCCCTAGCACTCTTGACTTCCTCGCGAAGGTTAAAACAGTATTTCCAAAGTCACCAGGTTGTCGTGAGAACGGACCAAGGGATCCGGCAAGTACTTCAAAAACCCGACCTGGCGGGAAGAAAGATGACTTGGTCCATTGAACTCTCCTAGTACGATATTCAGGGGATCCGGCAAGTTCTCCAAAAACCCGACCTAGCGGGAAGAATGATGACTTGGTCCATCGAACTTTCGCAATATGACATACGGTACGAGCCCCGGCAAGCCATCAAGGCACAGGCCATGGCGGATTTTTTGGTTGAAGTAACGGGAGATCCAGGCGAAGACGTGGGTACACGGTGGAAGCTCCATGTGGACGGAGCCTCCAACCAGACCTTCGGAGGTGCCGGGATCATCCTGGAAAGCCCGATTGGGGTTGTATACGAACAGTCGGTTAGATTCGAATTTCCCATCTCGAACAACCAAGCAGAATACGAAGCCCTCATAGGAGGCTTGACCCTAGCGGCGGAGGTCGGCGCAAGAAGACTGGAAGTATGCAGCGATTCCCAAGTCGTCACTTCCCAAGTAAACGGCAGCTACCAAGCCAAGGACCCCTTGTTGCAGAAGTACTTGGAAAAGGTTAAAAGCTTGAGCCAAAAGTTCGAAGAGGTCACGGTCCAGCATGTACCCAGGGAAAGGAACACACGGGCAGACCTCCTATCGAAATTGGCCAGCACGAAGCCAGGGGAGGGGAACCGGTCTCTCATCCAAGGCATGACAAGAGAACCAGCAATTGCATTACATATAACAACCCTAAGTTCTTCATGGCTGGACCCCATCACCAACTTCCTAGAACACGGCCAAGTCCCTGGTGATGAAAAGGATGCAGCAAAATTAAGGAGAGAAGCGGCAAAATACGCCGTCATCCAAGGACAGCTGTTCAGAAAAGGGCTTAACCAACCCCTACTGAAGTGCCTACACCCCGACCAGACGGACTATGTCCTCAAGGAAGTCCATGAGGGCTGCTGTGGGCACCACATCGGAGGCAAAGCCCTAGCAAGGAAGTTAATCCGAGCTGGGTACTACTGGCCGTCGATGATGGCAGATTCCAAAGAGTTTGTCAAAAAGTGCATAAAGTGCCAACAGAACGCCAACTTTGCCAAGGCACCGGCCTCCGAGTTAAGCTTGCTAACGACCTCCCGGCCGTTCGCTCAGTGGGGAGTCGACCTCTTAGGGCCCTTCCCGGTCAGCCCTGGGCAGGTCAAATATCTCATAGTAGCAATTGATTACTATACCAAATGGATAGAAGCCGAACCACTGGCTAGCATATCTTCGGCCAATTGCAGAAAATTCATGTGGAGGCAGGTGATAACACGATTCGGGATACCGGAAGTCGTCATCTCGGACAATGGCACACAGTTTACTGACAAGAAGTTCACGGAATTTCTCAGCGGCTTGGGTATAAGGCAAAGGTTCTCTTCGTAGAACACCCTCAGACGAACGGACAAGTGGAGTCCGCCAATAAGGTTATCCTTTCAGGGCTGAAAAAGAGGTTGGACAATAAAAAGGGTGCTTGGGCCGACGAGCTAGCGTCGGTCCTCTGGTCTTACCGAACAACCGAGCAGTCCTCCACCAAGGAAACTCCTTTCCGATTAACGTACGGGGTGGATGCGGTGATACCCGTAGAGATCGGTGAACCTAGTTCGCGATTGCTTTTGAAAGGAGTAGAGGAAACTGTAGAAAAGGACCTGATAGATGAAGCCCGGGAAATGGCCCATTTGACGGAAGCGGCGCTAAAACAAAGAATAGCTCTGCGCTACAACACCAAAGTGCTCAAGAGGGAATTTGAGCCTGACGACCTCGTCCTAAGGCGGAATGATATTGGCCTGCCGACCCCCGGAGAGGGCAAGCTAGCGGCAAACTGGGAAGGTCCCTACAGAGTCAAAAAGGTGATGGGAAAAGGAGCCTGTAAGTTAGAAAGGCTCGATGGCAAGGAGGTCCCGAGGACATGGAACGTGGACAACCTTAGAAGATTCTACTCCTAGAGGACGGAACGACATGCCGGCTAATCTAGCTAAGTAGTCAATTTGTCGTTTATAGTAACTTTCAAGTCCTTTATGTGGTTACCGAATAAGATATACTTGTGCAAATTCTCCACCATATTTTATCTCCGCTTTTCAGATAAACCATCCCGTCATGACTAACGACGTACGACCCGGGACTGATCACCCCGGGAGGTCACCTACCACCGTTGTAACAAATAACTACACGAAAGGTCACGGGCCGCCGGCCTAAACGACTTCAAACCAAAAACGGTTAATAGGAACAATAACACGATCAGACGAATAAACGACAACTATAAACCAAAACGGTTAGAAACGATAACGCATTCAGACAAATAAGAAAAGGTTTATCGCGACAACACGAGCAAGCGACCAAAAAAGGTCATTGTTCACAAGCCAAAAGTAAAACGGCTAACATCAAATAGTTCACAAGCCAAAAACGGCAAAAACTAAAATAGTTTACAAGCCAAAACAAAGCGGCTAAACAGGAACTGTAAACGGGAGGATCATTTCATGGGGACATCGACAACCTTGCCGTCTTGGATGACCTTGCGGACACCAATCGCCGACGTGTCGAACTCAGGGGCAACAATTTTAATTTGAGCTTTAAGGGCTTCCTCGGTAGCCAGGATCGCACCCCTGCCCTGTTTGACGACGTCCTTGTACTTCGCCTTCCATGTCGCCAGTTCGGCCTCCACGGCCCGCTTCTCTTCCTCAACTTCGGCCACACGCTTCTGCGCCGCGCCGACCTGACCTTCCAGAGCCATCTCACGCTCGACCAAACGTTCAATCGTCGCGTCCGACTCTTTCTGTTTATTCTCGGCAGCTGTCAACTTTTGTTCGGCGGCGGTAGCTTTCTGCTCAGCGGTGGTGGTTTTCTTCTCGGCGGCATCCAACTTTTCCGAAGATTGAGTCAACTGCTCCCGGAGAGTTTCCACTTCACTTTTTAATTCATTGTTGGCCTTCCCACTAGCTTCCAACCTCCTGCGGAGGGACTCCATCCCGGACAGCTCAAACTCAGCCTTCCGGGCTATCACAGCACCCCGCAGAAGTGTTCGGTACATCCACCTCGCTTGCCTGGCAAGGGAAGACTCGTGGAAATACTCCTCGGTGCCAGGGATCAGTTGGGTATCTATAAAGTTGCTTGCATCGAAATTCCTCTCCATGACGGTGAGGACCCCCTCGGGACTGGAAGACGCCTTCCTTTTCCTTTTAGGGGTGGGGACCACCTCCACGTCATCGTCAGGGGCAGACGTCGAACCCCCTTGGCCTACCACTTCACGAGGAGGAGAGGCATGAACCGTTTTCTCGCCCTCGACTTGGGCAGCCTGGGCCGAGGTCCCGGTTCCCCCAACCACGACCTCCTGCTCTGAAATAGTTTTGTCCTCTGGGGGAACTGTAGACGTCTCAGCAGCAGATTGGTCATTATCCTCTTCATCATCACCGCCGCCAAGGAAAGTCTGAAACAAGTCGGGAAGACCCGTCACCGACGCAGACATATCCACTACAGGAAAACAAAAAAGGTCGGTTAATCGTCACACAATATCAACAAAAGGGAAAAAGATAAAGGGAAAAGTGAAAAGCTTCTCACAAATATAATTACGGCCGGACTCCCGGTCACCCATGAGGAGATGGGGATTTACTGGGTTCTTCCCAAAAACTGCCATTAGCACCTCGGCAATCTGCTTATCTACTGCCGACATGCTTCTATAAGCTACCTTAATAAAACTATTGGCCCCTGCCCCGAAGCTCCAATAAGTCGGGATGAGCCGTACCCCCTCCAAAGATAACCAAAAGGGGTGACGACCTTTGGCCGGGCGGACCTTAAAATACTTGTCTTTAAACCCATGGTAAGAATCTTCGAACAAACCGAAAATTTTCCTACCCTGGGCAGCCCGGAAGGACATGAACCCTTTTTTATGTTTCCCCTCCTTGGAAGGGTTTGTGAGGGTGAAGAAAAAGAGGAAAACATCCACGGACACCGGCAGTTCGAGATATTCACAGACCATCTCGAAACAGCGGATCGAAGCCCAACTGTTCGGATGCAACTGCGACGGTGACACGGAAATTCGGTTTAAGAGCGCCATTTGAAAGGCTGAGAACGGAATGCGAACTCCGACTTGAGTGAACATGGCTTTGTAGAACCAAATCCAGTCGGCGACCTGGCGGGGTTGGAAGTTGATTTCGTACAATCGCTCGTGAGGAGCCGGGACGAAAACATCGTAATTGGCCTCCTCGTCAGTCCCACCACACAAGTACCCGGCTTGTCGGAACTCGGTGAGCTCCTCCTCGCCCATTTGATTGGGTGAATCCCTTATATCAGAGACGACCCAAGCATATTGGTCGTACGCCGCAGGGTTAACGGATGCCCGGGAGACCGTGCGAGCCATACCTACATGGGGGTACCATCCAGTTAGTCTAAGAGATCGGTTGCTCAGGCCGAACACAAACACTACCCCCCACGACTTCCCGACTAAGGCCAAACAAGACTAAATGGCTAAAAGAACGAGAGAAAGCCTACCCTGGAATGGTACTTTCCCCCCTAACACATCTACTCGCAACTAAAAGGCTACGCAGTAACATCAAAAGAACCAAGCAACAAGCATACCAAAAATAATGCATAAAAAGGGGAATGATTCGAAAGTTACCTAAGTTGATGAAAAAAGGATGATTGCGAGTCTGGGAAAATGCAAGAAACACGAACGGAGGCACCACAGCAACACCTTGAAATCTTGTAGCAGAGAGGAAGAAAGGAGAAATAGGGAGTGTGAAAAAAGTGTAGAAATATCAAAACCGATCGTTTAAAAACTGCCTCCAAAGCGCGAAACACCTGGGGGCAGAATGGTCTTTTCAAACGGGGTTTTTTCACCCCATTATGAGCATTCAATGCTCGGCGCAGGAAACGAAGCGATGAAACGGTTGTTTGAGCAATCAAGAGACGCGCGTTGGGGGCACATCCTTCCCACGAGCGGCCGACCAGACGAGATGCGAGACGACACGCCATTGGTAGCTCCCACGACTACCATTGGCGCGTGGGGGCACTGTTACGGCCCGGCCCAAGAATCAGCGCGGGTCGACCCGACCCAAGCAATACCCGACCCGGACACGCGCCCTCCAACCGACCCGGTCACGCGTCCTGTACGGCTCACACACGGCTGCAGGACAGCGCCCTTGGGAATATGGGCCTGTCCCATGAGGGGGCCCACTACTGACATGTATATAAGGGGAAGATTGGCTCTTCCCCCGAGGTACGTCACATCTTTCCGACCCTTTACTCTGCTCGCCTGCACACTGCTGACTTGAGCGTCGGAGTGTCTTTGCAGGTGGCACCCCCCCCATCATTTCTCCAAGACGAGTGCTCGGCTTCTCGGCTACCCGTAAAACAGTGCGACCCAGGCTAAGGCGTCCCCCCTGCATCTATCCACCCGACCAGTTCAGAACCCGACAAACGAACAGAAACCAAGAAAACAAGTCACAAACAGAAAGGGGTAAAATTCAGCTACAAAGTAAAATTATATAAAAAGAAGTTGGCCATTACCCAGTTCAGCACAAAGGAGGGAAGGATCTCTTAGAAACTTCTTTGTGTCGAGATGAGGAGGCTCCCCCGAATTCTCCTCTAAAACACCTACAAAGGCCTGTTCAACCTCATCCAGGCTCTCCCAAGAATACTTAGTAGCCCTTATATCTTTTTGCCAACACAAAGGAAAAGTTGGCTTATTATTTTCATCTAAAAAGAAAGGGTGGACGTCTTCAACAGCTCGGACTTTAAAGTAGTAGTTCTTAAAGTTCCGAAAGGATTCATCATACATAGAAAAAAACTTTTTTCCTTGGGTAGCTCAGAACGAGACCCAAGAAGCCTTTTTCTTGGCTACTCCAGGTTTGGTCAACACGAACAGATAAAGGAAAAGAGATATGGAAGGTTGGACACCCAGCTCCTAACACAGTAGCTAGAAAATCTTAATGAAGGCCCAAGAGTTCAGATGGAGCTGAGAAGGGGCCACGTTACATGACCATAGCAGGTCGGTCTCAAAGGCAGAAAAAGGGATGGTAATACCCATTTGACTAAAAAAATAGTCGTATGCATAGAAAAAGGGTCGTTCCCCCTGAGTCAATGTAGGAAAACTAACCCTCTCCTCAGGGTCAGGCGACACCAACTCATAATTCTTCTCCTTATCCCTATTATTACAGATTCTATGAAACCTCCTAAGTCTCACATGATGACAAGTCATCATATACCCATTTTTCAAGCTAATTTCACTTGTTTTATTAGCATTTATGCACTTTCTTGCATCCTAAGTAAGTAATTTGGAGTGAAAATGCATAACTTCTTTAAATCAAGCAACCACCATGAATTTAATGTTAAATCATGAGGATTAAGCTAATTTTAATTGCATTTTAAGTGATTTATAAGCCTCTTGAATTTAGTGATACTTTGAGTGGTTGTTTGGTTTATTATAGGTGAAGAAAAGAAAAGAAAATGAAAAGCGTGGCCTAAGAAGCGTAACACAAGAAAAGGAAAGCGTGGCCAAAAAGGAGAGAAGCGTGCCACATTGCAATGGGGGAAGCAACATTGCCCTCCACAAGGGCAGAATGCCCTCTAGGAGGGCAGCACTAAGTGACCAAGCCAAGGAAGGCAACCCTGCCCTGCTCACTCTAAGGGCAGAGCACAAAATGGTGCCTTAGAGCCAAGAGAAGCAAACTCTGCCCTACCCTTGTGGAGAGCAGAATCGGGCATCTCAAGGAAAGAAATCAAGAAAAAAAGGTCACCCATGCATGCCACAAGGTTCGAACAAAGAACTATGAGGAAGCCAAGCCTTGAGACCCACTACCGTGCCAAGAAGCCAAAAAAATAAAATAGCGTGTTTGCACTCTCCCAGGTTCGAACCCGAGACATGAAGGAAGGAACCTTGCCCTGCCCTTGGCGCGGGCAGGGCAGAAATTGGAATGGCGCACCAACTTTACCCCCTAGCAGCACCAACCGCACGCACAACGCCCCCTGGCAGCACCAACCACACGCACAACGCCCCCTGGCGCACCAAAGCTTTCCTGCCCTGCCCTTGGCGCGGGCAGGGCAGCGTCCCACGCACCAATGCGCATCCTGGCGCACCAAATTTCTTTCTGGCAGCACCATTCGCACGCACGCCTCACATCCTGGCGCATCAGCTTTCCCGCCCTGCCCTTGGCGCGGGCAGGGCAGCCTCTCAAGCACCAAACTCGTGCAAACGCGCACCACACAGCACCAACTTGCACCAAGGCCGCACCAAGCTTGTGCACCATGCATCAATTCTCTGCCTTGCCCTCCATAAGGGCATGGCAGCCTCCTGGGAGTGGTTTTTGGGCCAAAATTCAAATTAAAAATTCATTTGAATTCATTTCTTCACCAATTCAAAAGCCCATCCAAATCCCATTATCCAAGAATAGAAAGTGTATAAATAGGAGTTAGTTTGATGTAATTAGGACCTTTTTTTTAGCTACCTTTGCTTTGAGCTTTGAATTCTTACTTTTATTTTGGAGCTTTTGAATTTCATTTTCTTTGAGCTTTCTTGAGAGATTTGTCCGAGCACCAAGAGGATCAAGGGAGAATTGATTGATCTCCTTCCTCATTTCCCTTGGGCAATTCTACTCTTCTGTTTCTGAATCTTGGGTGTGTGAAATTGGGGAAATTCTGTCCCAATTCCCATTCAAGCTCTTTGCACTTTGTTTTCTGCAAAATTGAATTCCAATTCTGTTCTTCTATTACTTCTTCTTTAATTTTCTGTCAATTGCTTAGTTAATTCAGATCTGGGAAGGAAATTGGGTTTTAGGCTCTGCTACCTAAGCCCTTGGGATCCTGAGATCATAATTCATTTTGGGTTCTTCTGTGAACCATTGCTGCATTTAATTTTCTTTCTGTTTGAATGCTATTTGCTTCTGATTTACTTTTTGCTCAAGCATTTGCTGAAATTTATTTCTTAGATCTTGCAATCCCATTCCTCAATTCCCTTTTATATTCAAGCCATTTATCTTTCTTGCCATTTAAGTTACTGCAATTTAAGTTTCTTG
>NC_029772.3:33521161-33526930 GCF_000817695.3 Arachis duranensis | reverse complement strand
AGCATCAACACTTGGGATGACTTGGTGAGCAAGTTTCTTGCCAAATTCTACCCTCCTCAAAGAGTCCTAAGGTTGAAGACAGAGGTTCAAACATTCACTCAAATGGAGGCCGAGAACTTATATGAAGCATGGGAGAGGTATAAGGCTCTATTGAGGAAGTGTCCACCAGAGATGTTCACTGAGTGGGATAAGTTGCAAAACTTCTATGAGGGACTCACTCTTAAAGCTCAAGAAGCTCTTGATCACTCTGCCGGAGGGTCTTTACAACTCATGAAGACCACAGAGGAAGCTCAAAACCTCATTGATATGGTGGCCAACAACCAATATTTCTTTGCTCATCAAAGACAACGCCAACCATCACAAAGAAGAGGAGAAATGGAGTTGGAAGGAGTGGATTCAATTCTAGCTCAGAACAAGATAATCCAGCAGCAAATTCAACAACAATTTGAGCAAATGGCCAAAAGGATTGATGGCTTGCAAGTTGCATCAGTAAGTGCCACAAGCCAACCATCAACTACTTGGGGGCAGAATGAAGAAATTCAAGAGGAGCAACAGCAAGAGCAAGTCCAATACATGCACACCCAAAATCCTGGAACTAATGAAGTCTATGGTGATACCTACAATCCATCTTGGAAGAACCATCCCAACCTCAGATGGGGAGACAACCATACCCAAAACCAACAACCATGGCAAAGAAACACGGGCCAAAACAATTGGAAAAACACAAACCATAACTCCCAGCCAAACACTACCCAAAACTCATACAGGAAACCACAAAATAACTACCCAAATTCTAACCAATACCCACCCAATAACCACCCAACTAACCAAAACATTTATCTTCATCCACCAACACCCCAAAACCAACCCATCATACAAGACTCACAGAGAATCACCAATCTAGAGCTACTCATGGAGAAACTAATGAAGAGCTAGGAATTAACAACCAAGAATCAAGAAGCCTCCATGAAGAACCTAGAGAGGCAGATTGGACAAATCTCCAAGAAGATCTCTGTTGAGAAGCCATCAAGCTCACTACCTAGTGACACTATTCCCAACCCAAAGGAAGAATGCAAGGTTGTGCAACAAAGAAGTGGAAGAGTGTTAACAGATGGTAGCCAAGGAGCAACAAAGAAGCTTATGGAGAATGACACTGAGCCAACAAAGAAGGATGAAACCATCAACAAGGACATAATAACCAAGAATGCTCCAGAAAAGCTCACAGAGGAAGACAACAAGCCACAGAATTTGAAGAAAGGAAAGCAAATCATGGAAGAACCAAGTCCAAAACAACATCAAGTGGTGAAGAGCTCAGCACCACCACTACCTTATCCACAGAGATTTCACAAGGAAACAAAGGAGCAGCACTTCCACAAATTTCTTGAGACTTTCAAGAAGTTGGAAATTAACATACCTTTGGCAGAGGCTTTGGAGCAAATGCCCCTGTATGCCAAGTTTTTAAAAGAGCTCATCAACAAGAAAAGAGATTGGAATGAGAAGGAAACTGTGATGCTCAGTGAAGAATGCAATGCCCTCATTAAAAAGGGACTCCCTCCCAAACTTGAAGACCCTGGAGGTTTCTTCTTACCATGCACCATTGGAAACCTGTTCATTAACAAAGGGATGTGCGATCTAGGAGCAAGCATAAATCTAATCCCATATTCTCTAGTGAAAAAGCTTGGCATAGAGGAGGTGAAACCAACAGAGATGTCCTTGGAATTGGTGGATCAATCAATAGTATATCCTAAAGGGCTGATTGAGAACCTTTTGGTTAAGGTTGGCAAGTTCATCTATCCAGCAGACTTTGTGATCCTGGATTCTTCAGAAAATGGAAGTGACTCCATAATACTTGGTCGACCATTTTTGGCCACAGCTAGAGCCATTGTGGACATAGAGCAAGGAGAGTTAACCCTCAGGATGCATGAGGAGAGCATCATCCTGAAAGTCTTCCCAGAATTACAAATGGATGTAGAAACAAGCAGAATGAGTGATGATCTCCTTCCAAAGCAATCAACTGAAAAGGAAGTGGAACAGATAAACAAACAGATACAAGAAGAAAAGGGGATTCACAAGGAAGCAGGGGTGATCAGCAAGAAGGAAGGCATCACAGCTCAGGCAACTGTCAAGAAAAAAAGATCAACAAGCAAGAAAAAGGCCCACAAAGGGTGGAAGAACAAGAAAATCCCAACTGAAGGATTCTCTAAGGGCGATAAGGTGCAATTAATATACCAACAGCAGGGAGCAGAAGATTATTACACTGTCAACCAAATTCTTTCTCTTGAGCATATGGAAATTGAGCATCAAAGCACACAGAGAAAGCTGACAGTGAGAGGTGACAAATTGAGACATCACCAACGTCAACCACCTTAAAGGGAGGTCATTGTCAAGCTAATGACAATAAAAGAGCGCTTCATGGGAGGCAACCCATGGTTTAAGATTTATGTCTTCTCTTTTATTTAATAAGCTATGATTCTTCTAAATATGGTTTTGAATTTTCATGCCTGGTAAATGCATATGTCATTTTGAAGCACATGGCAAACTTCTAAGTTTTGTGTACCTTAAGGCACACCCAAGTTCATTGTTCAAAGAAGAGGATTGTCTTTTAGAGCATATGCATAAGTCTGTTGACAAAGCATGTGACCAAACACTAAGTTTGGTGTCCGCATATGCAACAAGGTTCAGAGGATCATCTTCCAAGCATGGACCCAAAACCATACAGATAAGGGATCATACATCAATTTGTTTTAAAAATGCATCAATTGTGAGAACGGTTTGCATTGTTAAGCCATCCCCTTAATAAAAGATAAGTTTGGTGTTCACCAACTTTTAACATTTTATTTAGGGACACAATTGATCACAAAAATATTTTAATAACTATTAAACAAACCAAAACAATCTATTTTATTATTGTAAATAAGTTGTCACAGTTATATCATACTCTAAGCTTGCTGTTTTGATTTATGCAGGAGAAAAAGGTTAAGACAAACACAAGGAGGGGCCACGGCTAGGAGGAGCTATGTGAGGGAGGTCACATGTGCCTAGGAGAACGTGCTCATGGGGAACAAAATTTGCATGCATGCAACATTGGACACCGAAGTGCATGCAGCCAATGGGAGGAGAATCCTCGTCAAGCCTCAACCATGCATGCAAGCCGTCCATCTCATGCATTCCTTGAAAGAGCAAACCAATCTCAGCCCTTCATGAACACAAACGGTTCCCTCTTCATTCATTCATTGTGGTTTTGTTGAAAAGCTTGGAAACATGGCCTATATATAGCCGTTGCACCAACACGGCATACACATTCCTATTCAAGCCACTTTCATATGAAACCACACTCTATTCCACTTCCAAAGCCAACATAATTCCCTTACCTCACACATCAAAACCGAACCAAAGTTCACCCCAAACACAACACATATTTCTTCTACTCTTACTTCCTCTTTCTTTTCACTTTAATTTTCAATGGCCTCCTCAAGCTCAAAAAGAAGGCCGGGAAAAGAACCTATGGTAACCGAACCTCCATCATTTGATGCACGCAAGTTTAGATCCCAATTCCATGAAGGGAGATATCATAGGTTCATGGAGACAAAGAATGTCATTTATGAGAAGGGCCTTGAGTTGAAGGAAGGAGAATACCCCATCATGAGGCAAATCACTAAAGAAAGAAGGTGGGAACTCTTATGTGCTCCTCTCGTTGACATCAGTGCAGTCATGATCAGAGAGTTCTATGCAAATGCTGTAAAAGAAAACAAAGATAGTGCTCCCTACACAAGTTATGTCAGAGGAGTTGAAGTGAACTTCAGCCCAGCAGCCATCACTAGAGCTCTAAAGTTGAGAACCATAACTTATGCAGAGCCTAGTTATGAGACCAGATTGTAGATGGAAAACAATCCTGATGAGATCTTGCAAGGGTTATGTGTGGAAAATACAGACTGGGAAAGAGATTCAAAAGGAGTTCCAAGCCACTTGAGGAGAATAAATCTTACTCCTGTGGCCAAAGGATGGTATGAGATAGTAAGGAGGTCTATTCTCCCTACTGGAAACGCCTCTTGGGTCACAATCAAACGAGCACTCTTGACATACTGCATCTTGCATGGAGGTGAGATCAATCTTGCACAACTCATAGCCGACATTATTCAAGAAATGGCCGATAGCACAAGCAAGTCAAAAGGTCTTGGACATCCAAGTACCATCCTCAGGCTATGTAACAGAGCTAATGTAATCTTTGAAGATGAGGACACAACAAAGGTGAAAGTAGGAAAGGGAATTACTAAGAAGAGTATGGAGGGAATTAATGAAGAAGAAGATCAAGAAGGGGTAGTAGCTCCTAGACAAAGAAGAGCACGAAGAGAGGAAGGACGAAATCAAGCTTATGATGCCATTGATATGAGCCAATTGCAAAGATCAATTGAAGAATTATCTCAGCAACTCATGCAGGCTCAACAAGGTCAGAATCAACTCATGCAGGCCGAACAAGGCCAAAATCAAGAGGGACGAGAGAGATATCTAGAGCCCCATCCTGAATTCATGGAGCAATTCTTGAAAGAAAAAGAGGAACGAGAAGCTTGGCAGCATCAAATGGAGGAGAAACAAGAGAGATGGCAACAACAAATGATGACTCAGCAGCAAGAATTTCAAGCACAGATTCTTGAAGGGCAAAAAGAGCAATACAAAGGATTCAAAGAATCATATGATAAGCTGTATTTTAGTCAAGCTAAAGCAGAGGAATATAGTCACAACCTATATCAATGGAAGAATGTTCATCATACCATGGGAGAAGTTAGACACGCACAAAGAATGGAGTATGATGAAAACATGCAAGCAAGGTTGGAGTACTTAACCCACAATCTGCCAACACTCAATCCTGAGATCAAGCCATTTGAGCAATGCCCTGAATTCTTAGCCAAGCAACAAGCAAAATCTCATCAATACACTGAGTCAACCTTTAAAAGATTGGAATCACTACACTGAGTCAACCTTTAACAGATTGGAAGATTTTGGGCTCAAAGGACTCTTAGATTCTGTTTGGGGTAGAAGGTGTCCTGGTGAAGAGATCCGAGATTACTCCAAGACAGGGAAGAGAAAGAAGAAGAAGGGAGAATCAAGCAGCAGCCATGACCATTAGAAGGTGGCAAAGTTCTTTCATACTTTCTCTTTCATGTCTCTAATAAGGAAATGCATGTCTGAAACATGATATGCCTCCATCATTTATTTCTTTTACTTTATGCATTTTCTGTTCTTTGCCTTTCATTTTAGTAGTTAATAATTAGCTAGAAAAATGATAAATCCGCATAATGCTTGTATCCATCACTTAGCTTTAAATATTGCTTTGTTTCCCATATGCTTAAATAAAAGAGTTTGGTTTGAATTGAAAAGTGAAATATCCAATGTTGCATAAGTATGAATGGAAGTTGGTGGTGGTATATGTGTTTGATTAAATGCATAACTCATGAAATAATTGTTGCATGATATCATTCTCATTCAATTGTGAGTTAGCTTGCTGTTACAAAGACTCCTATCAATAATGAAAAAGCCTTTGGTAACAAAAACAGAAAGAAAAGGGAAAGAAAAAGCCAAAATGGCAAGAAAAACAAAGAATAAAGGTTGGACACCAATAGCTTGAACCTTAGGACATATGCCTGTGGTGTTCTTGTACTGAGATCTGCTTGGATGAGTAAATTCTAAGGGGTATTTTGAAACCCGGTCACTTAGATCAACTGATTTGGGATGGCCAATTGAAAATCCACAATAAAGAGCAACTTAGATACA
>NC_029772.3:33516235-33520530 GCF_000817695.3 Arachis duranensis | reverse complement strand
GAGCCAAGAGAAGCAAACTCTGCCCTGCCCTTGTGGAGAGCAGAATCGGGCATCTCAAGGAAAGAAATCAAGAAAAAAAGGTCACCCATGCATGCCACAAGGTTCGAACAAAGAACTATGAGGAAGCCAAGCCTTGAGACCCACTACCGTGCCAAGAAGCCAAAAAAATAAAATAGCGTGTTTGCACTCTCCCAGGTTCGAACCCGAGACGTGAAGGAAGGAACCTTGCCCTGCCCTTGGCGCGGGCAGGGCAGAAATTGGAATGGCGCACCAACTTTACCCCCTGGCAGCACCAACCGCACGCACAATGCCCCCTGGCAGCACCAACCACATGCACAACGCCCCCTGGCGCACCAAAGCTTTCCTGCCCTGCCCTTGGCGCGGGCAGGGCAGCGTCCCACGCACCAATGCGCATCCTGGCGCACCAAATTTCTTTCTGGCGGCACCATTCGCACGCACGCCTCACATCCTGGCGCATCAGCTTTCCCGCCCTGCCCTTGGCGCGGGCAGGGCAGCCTCTCAAGCACCAAACTCGTGCCAAACGCGCACCACACAGCACCAACTTGCACCAAGGCCGCACCAAGCTTGTGCACCATGCATCAATTCTCTGCCCTGCCCTCCATAAGGGCATGGCAGCCTCCTGGGAGTGGTTTTTGGGCCAAAATTCAAATTTAAAATTCATTTGAATTCATTTCTTCACCAATTCAAAAGCCCATCCAAATCCCATTATCCAAGAATAGAAAGTGTATAAATAGGAGTTAGTTTGATGTAATTAGGACCTTTTTTTTAGCTACCTTTGCTTTGAGCTTTGAATTCTTACTTTTATTTTGGAGCTTTTGAATTTCATTTTCTTTGAGCTTTCTTGAGAGATTTGTCCGAGCACCAAGAGGATCAAGGGAGAATTGATTGATCTCCTTCCTCATTCCCACTTGGGCAATACTACTCCTCTTTTTTCTGAGTCTTGGGTGTGTGAAATTGGGGAAATTCTGTCCCAATTCCCATTCAAGCTCTTTGCACTTGTTTTCTGCATAATTCAATTCCAATTCTGCTCTTCTATTACATCTTCTTTAATTTTCTGTCAATTGTTTAGATAATTCAGATCTGGGAAGGAAATTGGGTTTTAGGCTCTGCTACCTAAGCCCTTGGGTCCTGAGATCATAATTCCCTTTTGGTTCTTCTGTGAACCTTTGCTGCATTTTATTTTCTTTCTGTTTGAATGCTTATTGCTTCTGATTTAATTGTTGCTCTCTTAATTGTTGCAATTTACTTCTTCTTTGTTTAGATCCTGCAATCCCATTCCTCAATTCCCTTTTATATTCAAGTCATTTATCTTTCTTGCCATTTAAGTTACTGCAATTTAAGTTTCTTGCACTTTAAGTTTCAGTCATTTACTTTCTTGTTCTTTAAGTTTCTGCAATTTTACTTTTCTGTTCTTTATTTTACTGCATTTCTCCCTTCCCCCTTTACTTTTACTGTCATTTACTTCCTGTTAAACACAAATCACTCAACCAAAACTTGATTCGCTTGACTAAATCACCCACTAAACTAAAATTGCTCAATCCTTCAATCCCTGTGGGATCGACCTCACTCATGTGAGTTATTATTACTTGATGCGACCCGGTACACTTGCCGGTGAGTTTTGTGTTGGATCGTTTTCCACACATCATCACACAGTACACGGAGTCAGTGACAGTAACACACATCAAAACTTTGGAGTCCAGCCAGTTAGACATGCCGTCAGGAATCTTAGTAGACATTTCAACAATATTTTTGCGGGAAGACATAGACCAACTATTCCTACAGTAAAAAAAAAAGAAAAATCGGATTACTACGAAACAACTCAGACAAATAAAAATAAACAACAAGTATCAGCTACGGTAGCAAAAGGGAGATCCCAAGACTCACACTAAAGTCCAGGGGCACCCTTTGGAGGCAACAACAAGGCAAGAACACCAGAAAAAGGAAAAGTCGACAGTCTATGCCCTAACACCTCTCAATAAAAAACACAAAGAAATCAATCCTTTCCTAGTAACACCACTCTATACAAGCAGCAAGAAAGCAATCATCATCAACGAAAATCATCAAAAGCTACAACCTTTTTCTATTAATAGTTTATCTTTGAAGCTATAACCTTTCTCTATAAACAGTTCAAACAAAAAGATATGTACAGAAAGAAGTCAAATAAGGAGGAAAAGAGATAAGAACAACGACAATAAAGCCCTAAGGAAGCAAAAACTACCAGAAACATAAAAGGCACACATCACAGCAAACGAGCAGGCGCAAAGATGCAACCTTTCGCAGAAAGACTCAAACTTTTCTTGATCAAAACCCAAACAAAAATCAAAGCGTTGCGAAATACGCGATAATAAACAACATGCAGAGAAAATGGTCGCCAAAGAAAAAAACCAACCTGCAGAGGAGACGATGAGGGCCGCACAAACAGATGCAACGAACGAAGACTCTCGAACTGAGAAGGCAAAAAGCTTTGGGGCGTGAGAAAATGGATGAAACGAAGCACCTCAGCGGATAACGAAGCAAAGGGCGAAAAGAAAGGAGAAGAAGAAACTGAAAGCAAGTCTTTAGAAATTCAAAATGAAATGTGAGGAGGGAAAAAGGAAATGGCAAAGAGGAGTTAATGGGCTTTAAAACCCTCGCACGTTTCCAAAAAAATACAAACGCACGCTACAATTAAAAGAAGAAAATGCCTTGCATTCAAGGTAGAGGCAGCCCTAACAGGAATTCTACAAGAGATCGACTGAGGCAAAATGCTCGAGCACGACTTCCTCAATGGGGTCAAACTCCAAAAGACACGACCTCAAGGGTAAGATCGAGCTCGAGCAGGGGCATTGTTCATATCTTGGGTCGAGCTATGCGACCTGGGCTGATTAAAGACACGAGTGACCGACTTCTTCAGAACGATCACCACCGACCTCTTATTAAAAAAGTTCGGCCAAATTTCCATAGAGGCCCAAGCAGGCCCAAAGCCCAATCTAAAGGCAGCAAAAGCCTAGAAAGATAGGGCGGTTCCCCTGAAAGATAAGATGACTTCACTCAAAGGATAAGATAAGATAACTATCTTATCTCAAAGAAAGGTCACTCTACACTACTATAAAGACACTGGAGCACCTAGGTATAACTCATACTTTGATTATACATAAAATCCTGCCTAAAGCACGTGCTAACTTAAGCATCGGAGTCTCTTGCAGGTACCACCACCCTCTGATGACGAAGGATCAGCAGCCTGCTGGTGCACGAAATTGCAATCACACTTTGCAATCCCGCACAACTAACCAGCAAGTGCACTGGGTCGTCCAAGTAATACCTTACGTGAGTAAGAGTCGATCCCACGGAGATTGTCGGCTTGAAGCAAGCTATGGTTATCTTGTAACTCTTAGTCAGGATATCAGAAATTATCAGGATTTGATTGAGAAAAGCAAAAGAACATGAAATAAATACTTGTTTTGCAGTAATGGAGAATAGGTTGAGGTTTTGGAGATGCTCTGTCTTCCGAACCTCTGCTTTCCTACTGTCTTCTTCTTCAAGCACGCAAGGCTCCTTCCATGGCAAGCTGTATGCAAGGGTTTCACCGTTGTCAGTGGCTACCTCCCATCCTCTCAGTGGAAATGTTCAACGCACCCTGTCACGGCATGGCTATCCATCTGTCGGTTCTCAATCAGGCCGGAATAGAATCAAGTGATTCTTTTGCGTCTGTCACTAACGCCCCGCCTTCAGGAGTTTGAAGCTCGTCACAGTCATTCAGTCATTGAATCCTACTCAGAATACCACAGACAAGGTTTAGACTTTCCGGATTCTCTTGAATGCCGCCATCAGTTCTAGCTTATACCACGAAGATTCTGGTTAAAGAATCCAAGAGACATCCACCCAATCTAAGGTAGAACGGAGGTGGTTGTCAGGCACGCGTTCATAGGTGAGAATGAACGGAGGTGGTTGTCAGGCACACGTTCATAGTTGAGAATGATGATGATTGTCATGGATCATCACATTCATCCGTTTTAAGAACAAGTAATATCTTAGAATGGAAGCAAGCATGATTGAATGAAAAACAGTAGTAATTGCATTAATCCATCAAGACACAGCAGAGCTCCTCACCCCCAACCATGGGGTTTAGAGACTCATGCCGTAGGAAGTACACAAAGAAACGTGTAAAGTGTCATGAGGTGCAGATACCATGTCAAAAGATCCTATTAGTAGTGAACTAGTAACCTAGGGTATACAGAAATGAGTAAATGACAGAAAAATCCACTTCCGGGCCCACTTGGTGTGTGCTTGGGCTG
>NC_029772.3:33515978-33516201 GCF_000817695.3 Arachis duranensis | reverse complement strand
TTTTTCTGGAGTTAAACGCCAGCTTTCATGCCAGTTTGGGCGTTTAACTCCAAGTTTTATGCCAGTTCCAGCGTTAAACGCTGGAAATTCTGATGCTGATTTTCAACGCCAGTTTGGGCCATCAAATTTCGGGCAAAGTATAGACTATTATACATTGCTGAAAAGCCCAGGATGTCTACTTTCCAATGCCGTTGAGAGCGCGCCAATTGGGCTTCTGTAGCTC
>NC_029772.3:33515555-33515878 GCF_000817695.3 Arachis duranensis | reverse complement strand
CTATGATAATGAGTTGAGGATTTAGCTCAAAGCTGCTTGCTTTGATGGGAGGTGTACATATGCTACTCCCATATGCAGCTGCAATGGGGTTAGCATATGACCCCAGAGTCCTTCTGGACTGATCAATCCCACTTAGGTCCATAGTGGATAAAGGGAACTGATATGGATTGCAAATAGATAAATTTTGTTTTTATTTATATTTTTTTTTGAATTAACCAAAAAAAATAAAATAAGACAAAAGGAAAAAATAAAAATTCGAAAATCAAGAAGAAAATAAGATCAAAGCAAATTGAGAACTGAATCAATTAGTTAATTAAAAAGAT
>NC_029772.3:33514248-33514546 GCF_000817695.3 Arachis duranensis | reverse complement strand
ATGAGTAAATGACATAAAAATCCACTTCTGGGTCCACTTAGTGTGTGCTTGGGCTGAGCATTGAAGCTTTCATGTGTAGAGACTTTTTCTGGAGTTAAACGCCAGCTTTCATGCCAGTTTGGGCGTTTAACTCCAAGTTTTATGGCAGTTCCAGCGTTAAACGCTGGAAATTCTGATGCTGATTTGCAACGCCGGTTTGGGCCATCAAATCTCGAGCAAAGTATGGACTATTATACATTTCTGGAAAGCCCAGGATGTCTACTTTCCAACGCCGTTGAGAGCGCGCTAATTGGGCTTC
>NC_029772.3:33513311-33514153 GCF_000817695.3 Arachis duranensis | reverse complement strand
CAACAGCATCAGCAGTCCTTTTGTCAGCCTTTTTCAGAGTTTTGCTCAAGTCCCTCAATTTCTGCCAGAAATTATCTGAAATCACAGAAAAACACACAAACTCATAGTAAAGTCCAGAAAGGTGAATTTTAACTAAAAACTAATAAAAATATACTAAAAACTAACTAGATCATACTAAAAACACACTAAAAACAATGCCAAAAAGCGTATAAATTATCCGCTCATCACCTGCCAAGTCCAACAAGTCAGACGCAACAGCTCCGGCCGCCACAGTAGATCTCATCCGAGATCAACCTACAGTTTCAGGTAACCCTCAGAACAACGCTCAATGGGAGTAATGTTACCAATGACAAAAGAATAAAGTCTATTGATAATATGGGCAGTAGTGAGAACAGCTTCACCCCCAAGTATGCCCAGGACATGAAGAAGAAGGAAGCACTGCATGAATAGAGTCAAGAATGTGATGGTATTTACGTTCATCTCTTCCATTTTGTTGAGACGTACTAGAGCAAGAAAATTCAGATAAAGTACCATGTTCATCAAGAAAATTTAAAAGTTTGAAGTGACGATATTCCATAGCATTATTATATCAAAAAACTTTAATGACATTGAAAACTTGTGTTTTAATCATAGTGACAAAGTTAATATAAATTTAAGGCAGCTCGTGCCAATTAGTCATCAAATAAACTTAAGAAAAACGTGAATAATCGAGCCCCTCCCATAGAAGCTGTGGAAGTGATGAGCGGATAATTTGTACGCTTTTTGGCATTGTTTTTAGTATGTTTTTAGTATAATCTAGTTGGTTTTTAGTATATTTTTATTAGTTTTTAGTTAAAATTCAC
>NC_029772.3:33510477-33511891 GCF_000817695.3 Arachis duranensis | reverse complement strand
TGATTTGTGAAAAGTATTGATCACAATCAACAGCACCAAGTTTTTGGCGCCGTTGCCGGGGATTGTTGAGTTTGGACAACTGACGGTTCATCTTGTTGCTTAGATTAGGTGTTTTTTTTCAGAGTTCTTAAGAATGAATTCTAGTGTTTCATGATGATCTGTTGAAGTCTGGCTGGCTATGAAGCCATGTCTAATTTTATTGGACCGAGGTTTCAACTTATCATCACAAGAGCTTGTTGATTTCTATCAATCTTGCTGTTGGAGCAATGATCTGCTAAGGCTTGGCATCAATCTTGCTATTGGAGCAGTGATCTGCTAAGGCTTGGCTGGCCATTGGCCATGTCTAGTGTTTTGGACCGAAGCTTTCTTTGAAAGCTTGGCTGGCTGTGAAGCCATGTCTAATTCCTGGACCGGAGTCTTAGACTAAACATTGCATGATTCCTGGAATTCTCACTAAGAATTTTGATATCTTTATTTTCTTAATTTTCGAAAAAAAACAACAAAAAAATTTACAAATTCATAAAATCCAAAAATTTCTTGTTTGAGTTTAGAGTCTCATTTTAAGTTTGGTGTCAATTGCATGTTTCTGTTCTTATTGCATTCATTCATGTGTCTTTGAATTCTCTTGACTTGAGTGTTTTTGTGTCTCATATGCATTCTCATTAGTGTCAGTAGTATACAAACTGCTAAGTTTGGTGTCTTGCATGCATTGTTATTTGATTTTAGTTGCATTTTGATTATTCCTTATTATTAAAAATCCAAAAATATTTTTAATTTGTGTCTTATCAAGTCAATAATACAAAGGATTGAAGATTCAGAACACACTGCAGAGGAATTACATAGAAAAAGCTGGGCGTTCAAAACGCCCAGTGAAGAAGGGCAAACTGGCGTTTAAACGCCAGCCAGGGTACCTGGTTGGGCGTTTAACACCCAAAAAGGTAGTAGTTTGGGCGTTAAACGCCAGAATGTGCACCATTCTGGGCGTTTAACGCCAGGATGGCACAAGAGGGAAGATTTTGTTTTCAAATCAATTTTTTTTTAAGTTTTCAAAATCTTTTCAAAATCAAATCTTTTTCAAATCATATCTTTTCAATCATATGTTTTTAAAATCAATTTCTTTCCATTTTCAAAGATATTTGCTATCAATTAATGATTTGATTCAACATCTCAAGTATGTTACCTTTTCTGTTGAGAAAGGTTTAATGTTTGAATCATATCTTTTCTTGATAGCCAAGTCATTAACTTTCAAATCAAATCTTTTTAAAATGTTTTTCAAATCATATTTCTCAATCATATGTTTTAAAATCAATCATATCTTCTTAACCACATCTTTTTCAAAATAGTTTTCAATCAAATCCTTTTGATTTCTAATTTCAAAATCTTTTTCAAAAATCACTTTACTTCTTTCTCAATC
>NC_029772.3:33509941-33510300 GCF_000817695.3 Arachis duranensis | reverse complement strand
TCTTGATAAGTTCGAATTTTCTACCTCTGCCTTCTAATTTTCTTTTCCTCTGACACCTCAAGGAATCTCTATACTGTGACATAGAGGATTCCATACTTCCTTGTTTTCTTCTCCTTCATATAAGCAGGAGCAAAGACAAAAGCATTCTTGTTGAGGCTGATCCTGAACCTGAAAGGACCTTGAAGCGAAAGCTAAGAGAAGCTAAGGCACAACTGTCTGTAGAAGACTTAACAGAAATCTTCAAAGAAGAAGAACACATGGCAACCGAAAACAACAACAATGCCAACAATGCAAGGAAGGTGCTGGGTGACTTTACTGCACCTACTCCCGACTTCTATGGGAGAAGCATCTCTATCCCT
>NC_029772.3:33509454-33509695 GCF_000817695.3 Arachis duranensis | reverse complement strand
ATGGTTGGACTCACAACCTAAAGAAAGCCTGAACTCTTGGGAAAAGCTAGTCAATGCCTTCTTGGCAAAGTTCTTTCCACCTCAGAAATTGAGTAAGCTTAGAGTGGAAGTCCAAACCTTCAGACAGAAGGAAGGAGAATCCCTCTATGAAGCTTGGAAAGATACAAACAATTAATCAGAAAGTGTCCCTCTGACATGCTTTCTGAATGGAGCATCATAGGTATTTTCTATGATGGTCTGT
>NC_029772.3:33509115-33509286 GCF_000817695.3 Arachis duranensis | reverse complement strand
ACTGTGAACAATGGGACTAATCAGAAGAAAGGAATTCTTGAGATTGACACTCTGAATGCCATATTGGCTCAGAACAAAATATTGACTCAACAAGTCAATTTGATTTCTCAAAGTCTGTCTGGAATGCAAAATGCACCAGGCAGTACTAAGGAAGCTTCATCTGAAGAAGAA
>NC_029772.3:33507905-33508371 GCF_000817695.3 Arachis duranensis | reverse complement strand
AATGAGACTTGGGAGGATGAACCCCCTTTGCTCACCAAAGAACTGGATGACTTGTCTAGGCAGAAACTGCCTCAAAAGAGACAGGATCCTGGGAAGTTTTTAATACCTTGTACCGTAGGCACCATGACCTTCAAGAAGGCTTTGTGTGACCTGGGGTCAAGTGTAAACCTCATGCCTCTCTCTGTAATGGAGAAGTTAGGGATCTTTGAGGTGCAAGCTGCAAAAATCTCACTAGAGATGGCAGACAATTCAAGAAAACAAGCTTATGGACTTGTAGAGGATGTTCTGGTGAAAGTTGAAGACCATTACATCCCTGCTGATTTTATAGTCCTGGAGACAGGGAAGTGCATGGATGAATCCATCATCCTTGGCAGACCCTTCCTAGCCACAGCAAAGGCTGTGATTGATGTGGACAGAGGAGAATTAATCATTCAAGTGAATGAAGAATCCTTTGTGTTTAAGGCTC
>NC_029772.3:33507496-33507824 GCF_000817695.3 Arachis duranensis | reverse complement strand
AATTCTAAGTTTGGTGTTGAACCCCCACATTCAAACTCTGAGTTTGGTGTTGGGAGGTTCCAACATTGCTCTGAGCATTTGTGAGGCTCCATGAGAGCCCATTGTCAAGCTACTGACATTAAAGAAGCGCTTGTTGGGAGGCAACCCAATGACTATATTTTATCTATTTTCCTTTGTTATTTTATGTTTTCTGTAGGTTGATGATCATGAGAAGTCACAAAAATAATTGAAAAAGCAAAAGCAGAATGAAAAACAGAAAGAAAAATAGCACACCCTGGAGGAAGAACCTGCTGGCATTTAAACGCCAGTAAGGCTAGCAGATGGGCGT
>NC_029772.3:33506678-33507264 GCF_000817695.3 Arachis duranensis | reverse complement strand
CTTGACACCTCAGGATCTGTGGACCCCACAGGATCCCCACCTACCCCACCACTCTCTCTCTTCTTCACCCATTCACCAATCACCTCAACATCTCTTCCCCAAAAACCCTTCACCTATCAAATCCCATCTTTCTCTTCACCACTCACATCCATCCTTCATAAAACCCCACCTACCCCACCATTCAAATTCAAACCACTTTCCCTCCCAAACCCACCCATACATGACCGAACCATAACCCTCTCCCCACTCCTATATAAACCCATCTTCACTCCTTCATTTTCACACAACCTAAACACTACTTCTCTCCCTTTGACCGAAAAACAAAGCCATCTCCATCTCCTCTATTTCTTCTTCTTCTACTCTCTTCTTTCTTCTTTTGCTCGAGAACGAGCAAACCTTTTAAGTTTGGTGTGGTAAAAGCATTGCTTTTTGTTTTTTCATAACCATTTATGGCATCCAAGGCCGGAGAAACCTCTAGAAAAAGGAAAGGGAAGGCAAAAGCTTTCACCACCGAGTCATGGGAGATGGAGAGATTCATCTCAAGGGTGCATCAAGACCACTTCTATGAAGTTGTGGCCTTGAAGAA
>NC_029772.3:33504861-33506429 GCF_000817695.3 Arachis duranensis | reverse complement strand
GAGGATGGTTGGAGTTTATCCAACGCTCAATCATTCCGACTAGCAACCGGTCTGAAGTTACTATAGACCGGGCTATCATGATTCATAGCATCATGATTGGAGAAGAAATAGAAGTTCATGAGGTTATATCCCAAGAACTGTATAAGTTGGCGGACAAGTCCTCTACCTTGGCAAGGTTAGCCTTTCCTCATCTCATTTGTCACCTCTGTTATTCAGTTGGAGTTGACATAGAGGGAGATATCCCCATTGATGAGGACAAGCCCATCACTAAGAAAAGGATGGAGCACACAAGAGATCCCACTCATCATGAAATCCCTGAGATACCCCAAGGGATGCACTTTCCTCCACAAAACTATTGGGAGCAACTGAACACCTCCCTAGGAGAATTGAGTTCCAACATGGGACAACTAAGGGTGGAGCACCAAGAACATTCCATTCTCCTCCATGAAATTAGAGAAGATCAAAGAATCATGAGAGAGGAGCAACAAAGACAAGGAAGAGACACTGAGGAGCTCAAGCACTCCATAGGATCTTCAAGAGGAAGAACAAGCTGCCATCACTAAGGTGGACCCGTTCTTTAATTTCCTTGTCCTTTATTTTTCTGTTTTCCGAAAATCATGCTTATGTTTATCTATGTTTGTGTATTGTGATCATTAGTGTCTTAGTGTCTATGCCTTAAAGATATGAATGTCCTATGAATCCATCACCTCTCTTAAATGAAAAATGTTCTTAAATTGAAAAAGAGAAGAATTGCATGAATTTTGAATTTTATAACAGTTTAATTATTTTGATGTGGTGGCAATATTTTTGATAAAATTCTGGCCTAAGCGGCTCAAACAAAGCTGTCCCAAACCATGTGCTTGTGGTGTGAAGGTGTCAAGTGAAAAGTTTGAGACTGAGTGGATAAAGTCATGGTCCAAAGCAAAAAAGAGTGTGCTTAAGAACTCTAGACACCTCTATCTGGGGACTCTAGCAAAGTTGAGTCACAATCTGAAAAGGTTCACCCAGTTATGTGTCTGTGGCATGTATGTATCCGGTGGTAATACTGGAAGACAGAGTGCTTTGGGCCACGGCCAAGACTCAATAAGTAGCTGTGTTCAAGAATCATCATACTTAACTAGGAGAATCAATAACACTATCTGGATTCTAAGTTCCTAAAGAAGCCAATCATTCTGAATTTCAAAGGATAGAGTGAGATGCCATAACTGTTCAGAGGCAAAAAGCTAAAAGCCCCGCTCATCTAATTAATACTGATCTTCATGGATGTTTTTGGAATTCATTGCATATTCTCTTCTTTTTATCTTATTTGATTTTCAGTTGCTTGAGGACAAGCAACAATTTAAGTTTGGTGTTGTGATGAGCGGATAATTTGTACGCTTTTTGGCATTATTTTTAGTATGTTTTTAGTATAATCTAGTTGGTTTTTAGTATATTTTTATTAGTTTTTAGTTAAAATTCACTTTTCTGGACTTTACTATGACTTTGTGTGTTTTTCTGTGATTTTAGGTATTTTCTGGCTGAAATTGAGGGACCTGAGCAAAAATCTGATCCAGAGACTAAAAAGGACT
>NC_029772.3:33489139-33504579 GCF_000817695.3 Arachis duranensis | reverse complement strand
GAGCTGGCACCAAAGCTGGCGTTTAACTCCAAGAAGAGTCTCTACACGAAAAATGCTTCATTTCTCAGCCCAAGCACACACCAGTGGGCCCGAAAGTGGATTTTTATGTCATTTACTCATCTTTGTAATTCTTAAGCTACTAGTTTTCTATAAGTAGGACCTTTTACTATTGTATTAGAGAGCTTTTGATCATGTTTTTATGATTGAACACTCTTTGGGAGGCTGGCCATTCGGCCATGCCTAGACCTTGTTCTTATGTATTTTCAACGGTGGAGTTTCTACACACCATAGATTAAGGTGTGGAGCTCTGCTGCGTGGTATAGGCTAGAACTGATGGCGGCATTCAAGAGAATCCGGAAGGTCTAACCTTGTCTGTGGTATTCTGAGTAGGATTTAATGATTGAATGACTGTGACGTGCTTCAAACTCCTAGCAGGCGGGGCGTTAGTGACAGACGCAAAAGAATCGCTGGATTCTATTCCGGCCTGACCGAGAACCGACAGATGATTAGCCATGCTGTGACAGAGCATAGGAACATTTTCACTGAGAGGATGGGTGGTAGCCACTGACAACGGTGAAACCCTTGCATAAGCTTGCCATGGAAAGGAGTAAGAAGGATTGGATGAAGACAGTAGGAAAGCAGAGAGACGGAAGGGACACAGCATCTTCATGCGCTTATCTGAAATTCCCACCAATGAATTACATAAGTATCTCTATCTTTATCTTTATGTTTTATTCGTATATCACCCATATCCATTTGAGTTTGCCTGACTAAGATTTACAAGGTGACCATAGCTTGCTTTATACCAACAATCTCTGTGGGATCGACCCTTACTCGCGTAAGGTTTATTACTTGGACGACCCAGTACACTTGCTGGTTAGTTGTGCGAAGTTGTGTTTATGCCATGGTATTGAACACCCAGTTTTTGGATTCATTACCGGGGATTATTTGAGTTGTGAAAAGTATTGATCACAATTTCGCGCACCAGGAAGCAGGGTCCCAAATAACAACGTGGAAAGATAAAAAGGAGAACAAGCAATATATGAATTATTATAAAAAGATAAAGTTGGTTGTTTCACAGTTTGACAAAAAATGTAATTAAAAGACTCATTATTGACTTGACTTAAAATGTCTTTAGACATAAGAGGATGCAATTTTTATAAAGAGTTGTGGGTAAGGTGGTAATACCACAAGTGAAGTGTAGATGAAGAAGAAATAGCATAGAAATTTGACGCAAAAAAAAAACATGAAAATTTTTTAGCTCAAACAAGATTTTTGAGCTCCAACGTCTCGTCCCGATTTGACACAGATAGTTGAAGAACAAGTAGGGAAGATTTGATTTTATTTTATTGAATTTTGAATTTAAATTTTAGGTTTTGTTCTAGGATTAAGTATAAAATGTTTCTAATACACTTTTACGGGACTTTTAACCATTTTCATTTCATTATTTTTCATTTTCAATCACACTATGAGTTATTAATTTCCTCGGTTAAGGTTAGAAGATCTGTTTATCTTTTTATGGATTATTAATTTAAGTGGTTTGCTTTATTTGAGATTTATGCTTTGATCTATTTTATGCTTGCGTTTTCGTTTTTAATTCCTAAAGATTTAGAGTTTTTGGAAAATATTCTAACTCCATCTTAGATTCTAAATATTGTTTTGGAAAAAGTAATATTGAAATTAGGTTGAAAACATATTTATTTAATCTTATGCTAGGATATAAGTCTAACTCCGTTTTGGATTCTAACCTTATTATCGCACTAAAAGTCCAGCCATTACCTATCTCTACTCCTTTAATTTCATACTATATTTATTTAATATTGAGCCTTCGCGAATACAAACCGGAATTTTACTTAAAAAAATGAAAAGTCTTTACTTTAAACCACTTAATCACATAAGTATATATTCAAATAGCATTATATACATAGACTTATTCAAATATTCTCAAATACAAGTCCTATTGATGACTTGCATCATCTACCTCTTTCTCTCATAAAAAAGGGCTAGAGAAGTGATGAATTTTCATTCATTTAATACATTGACAAGAGCTATATCATGAATGTAGAGCACATGGCTTTGAAATGAGTTCTTGCTTGAATTTCAGGTGAAAAGAGCAACAAAAGAGGAAGAAAACAAGCAAAGGAGCTGGACGTGTGTGTGGGGCATGCCACTTCAAGCAAACGCCAGGATCTTTGACTAAGCGTGGCACGCCACTACTGGGTGTGGCACGCCAGCTATAATCACCAGAAGAGAGCCTTTGAAGAATCACAATGGGCGTGGCACGCCAAGGCTAGGCGTGGTACGCCAGTTATAATTTCCAGAAGAGAGTCTTTGAAGAACTACACTAGGCGTGACACGCCAAGGCCAGGGGTGGCATGCTAGTTATCTTTTCCAGGGAAGAATGTTGAAGGTATCTCATGGGTGTGACATGACACTGCTGGGCGTGGCAGGCCAAGCATATTGTCCAAAGAGGATCTTTAAAGGGTTACAATGGGCGTCGCACGCCAAGTCTAATTCACAAAGAGGCTGTTCCAGGTTTCAAGATGGGCGTGGCACGACAAAGACAGGCGTGGCACGCTAGGCAGAGTATCCAGAGAAGGATCTCCTAGCATCACAATGGGCGTGGCACCCACTGCTGGGAGTGGCACTCCAACTATATTGTCCAAAAGAGGGAGCTTCAAAGTTCACTATGGGCGTGGCACGCCAAGGTCAGGCGTGGCACGCTAGTTACTTGATCCAGAGAAGAATTACTGAGTTGTACCATGGGCGTGGCATGCCATTGCTGGGCGTGGCACGCCAGGCATATGGACCAGAAAGAAGTATTTGATGATTCACAATGGGTGTGGCACGCCACTGCAGGGTGTGACACGCAACTATTGTTTCCAGAAGAGAAAGGAAGGAGCATCTTCAATGGGCGTGCCACTTGGTACTAGGGGCGTGGCACGTGGTGCGGTAATCTAACAACCACAGACTAACCGGCAAGTGCACCGGGTCGTACCAAGTAATACCTTACGTGAGTAAGGGTCGATCCCACGAAAATTGATGGATCAAGCAACAATGATTGATTGATTGGCTTAGTTAGACAAACAGAAAAGAGTGTTTTGGTATTCAAAGAGCATTAAACAGTAAATTAAGAATTTTAGAGAGCAAGCAGCAATGAGTTGGGAATAAAATATGGAGAAAACATTTAAGGTTTCAGAGTTATCTATTTTTCCGGATTAACTTTTCTTACTAACTAATTTAATTATGCAGGATTTAATTTATGGCAAACTGTATGTGACTAAACCTTAATTCCTTAGACCTTCCTAGTCTTCTCTAAAATTCATTAACTGCCAATTCCTTGGTCAATTAATTCTAATTAGAGGGTGATAATCAATTTCTAGTTTATATGCCACAAAAACTCTAATTACCCAAGAAATAAAAGGATTATATGTAACGTATCCTGTTAAATTCAGATAATTAAAATTTAGGAGAAGTTGTTTTCAAGCTGTTGTTCAAGTATAGAGCTTTTACAATTTATACAAGAACTCAAATAGAAAGAGGGTCATACTTCCGTTCCTCCCAAATTCATAAGATAAAGAGCGAAAACAATTCTTAAATTATAAATCCATGCATAAATTAAAATAGAAAAAGCAATAAAATCAATCCAAACAAATAGACAGAGCTCCTAACCTTAACAATGAAGGATTAGTTGCTCATGGTTTAGAGGATTCTGGTAAAATGTACAGCGTTCCAATCTGATGGCATTTAAATTCCTATTTATAACTAATCCTAATAAATTTAAAATTTAATTATCTAAAATAAAAAATAATATCTTTTCCTAAAAATAAGATTTGAATTTAAATTCGAATTAATTAACAAGTCTTCAGCTGATGGGTGGGGACCACTTGTTTTGTCCATTCTGCAGCTTCTAATCTGTGTTTTCTGGGTTGGAAACTGGGTCAAAATAGCCCAGAAATCACCTCCATCATTTTTCTGCACGTGGTGCATATCACGCGTATGCGTCGATGGTCTTCTTCGCAAGTCACGCGGCCAAGTCAGTCACGCGCACGCGTCGCTGAGCAAATATTCAAATCACGCGCACGCGTCGCTGAGCAAATCTTCAAATCACGCGTACGCGTCAGTCACACGCACGCGTCGCCATGGATACCTCCAAATCACGCGCACGCGTCAGGCACGCGTGCGCGTCGCTCCTCGCAGCCATCTCCTTTGATTCTCGTGCTACAGAAACTCCATCAAATCTAGCCGAATGCTACCTAAAATAAACAGTATTGCACAAAGCTCAAAATAGCATCCATAGTGGCTAAAATATAATTAATTCTTGATTAAATTCAACCAATTAGATGCAAATTCACTAGAAAAAGATAGAAAAGATGCTCACGCATCACAACACCAAACTTGAACTGTTGTTTGTCCTCAAGCAACCAAAACTAACATAGGCTTAGGATGTGAATTTGTATGAGAATGAGAGTTTGATTAAGCTCATGTCTCTTTTTATAGTGGGTTTATAACTGTAATCCTAGATAGGTTTGGCATCTCACTCTCCTTTGAATCAGGAGGATGTCATTGTCATTCAGAATTAGAATCCGGATAATATTATGAATTCTCTTATCTTTACATTTCAGTTTAATCCTTGAACACAACAAAATTGAATTTAATTTATTTTTCTCTTTGGTGCTTTGCATCTTGAGCCTAGCCGTGACTTTAAATGTTTTGTCTCAAGGATTACTTGACACAGAAACACCACAAGCACTTAACTGGGAGACTCTCTTTGAGTCTTGATTTTTCTTTCAGTTACTCCCAGATAGTGGTGCTCAAAGCCTTTGGCATACTCTGTTAAACGCACTTGGTCTCGACTCTAAGTGTTCTGTCTCAAGGATTACTTGACACAATCACACCACAAGCATATGACTAGGGAAACAACTCTTTGAGCTTTTAATCATGTCTGACCTCCCTAGTCATTGATACTCAGAGCCTTGGACCTTACTTTTATTATTATTTATTTATTATTATTTTTTTCTTTTGCTGTTTCTTTTGCTTCAAGGATTAAATTTTTGTTTATTTCAGAGAAGTCATAATAATTCTCTAAATTCCTGTTCCTTATACATCAACATCCCTTGATTCAAATTCAAATATGCATTGTTCATATCATGCATTCAAAAATCACAGAAAATACCACCACCTTTAAGTAAATAAGACTATTCTTAAAATTAAACTCAATTTCTCATGCAATACATCATTAAAATTTTTTGATTTGAATTCAAGTTCAGTGAGTAATACATGAGACATCTTTTCAGAATTAAAGCAATTAAGAGAAAACTAAACTAGTCCTAGGATTCTAACTAATAAAGGATCATGCAACAAACAAAGAAAAATAGCAGAAAATCGGAACATAACATAGAAAAAGAGGGGAGGAATAAAAAAAATGAAAGGAACTCAACCACCTTAGTGATCCTAGTGGTCGCTTTATTCTTCAGGTTGTGCTCCTCCGTGAAGATGATTCGCCTCCTTTTTGTGCTAGAAAACCTATAAGGGCAGCGTCAACCCCAAACTTAAAGGTTTGCTTATCCTCAAGCAAAGAAGAACTGAAAATAAAAACAAATAGTGAGAGGAAAGAAGAATATAAAGATAAAAGAACAAGAGAGAATTAAGATTGGGAGAGAGAGAAAGAAAAGTGAAAACTGTGCGGCGAACAAGTGTAGTTGTGCGGCGACGGCGACGCGTACGCGTGGCTGGCAAATTTTCTAAATGACGCGTTAGCATCAGGCACGCGTCTGCGTGCCATGGATTTTGTGCGATTCACGCGAAGCTAGCCATGCGCACGCACAACTCTCTATTCGCGTGGCTTGGGAACCAATAATTTCATATGACGCGTTTGCGTAATGCACGCGCACGTGTGGAGAACCATTTTTGCAAATGACGTGCACGCGTCAGGGACGTGTACGCGTGAGTAAATTTGTGCCTCTAGCACGCTTCCTGCCCCAAGGCAGCACAACTCTCTGCCCAAACACTCCTTCACGTCGATTTTGCAGGTCACGCGTACGCGTCAATGACGTGCACGCGTGGATGGCGATAAGTGCAAACGATGCGCACGCGTGGAATAAGCGTACGCGCGGTCATGTTTGTGTGCCAAGCATGGGTCCAGCGCTACTCCCGCGCAACTCTCTGTCAAATTTCATTTTTCACGCACACATGATTGACGCGTTCACGTCAATGAAGCTTGCGCGTTGTGTGCTCTTTTTTTTAGCTTGAGGTGTTATGTTCCTGGAATAACATAGCTGCATGATCAGAGAAATAATAAAAACTCAAAAAATAAGAAAAATAGCTAAGGATACGAATTTATCGGGTTGCCTCCCGACAAGCGCTTTTTTAACATCACTAGCTTGACAGTCAGCTCTACTAGTTCAGCAGCTGAGTGGACCTCTGGCGATCAATCTCGCCTCCAAGATAGTGCTTCAACCTCTGGCCATTCACTGTAAATTTTCTATCAGAATTCTCTTCCTGTATTTCCATATGACCATATGGTGAAGCTCTGGTAACCACAAATGGTCCTGACCATCGGAATTTCAGCTTCCCGGAAAAGAATTTGAGCCTTGAATTATATAGAAGAACTCTTTGTCCTAGCTCAAAGACTCTGATGGCAATCTTTTTGTCATGCAGTAGCTTGTTCTCTCCTTATAGAGCTTGGCATTCTCATAGGTTGAATATCTGAATTCATCAAGCTCATTCAACTAAAGCATTCGCTTGATTCCTGCAGCTTCTAAATCAAGATTCAGATACCTGATTGCCCAGTAAGCTTTATGCTCTAGCTTAACTGGCAAGTGACAGGCTTTGCCATAGACCAACTGATAAGGGGACTTGCCAATGGAAGTCTTGTACGCTGTCCGGTATGCCTAGAGAGCATCATCAAGCTTCCTAGACCAATCTTTTCTTGAAACACTGACGGTCTTCTCTAGAATCCTCTTAAGTTCCCTGTTGGAAACTTCAACTTGTGCACTCTTCTGAGGGTGATAAGGGGTTGCCACTTTATGATGGACTCCATATCTCTGCAGAAGAGAGTCCAACTGTCTGTTGCATAAATGGCTTCCTCCATCACCAATGAGTGTCTTTGGGACACCAAACCGGCTAAAGATATATCTCTGAAGAAAGCTCATTACCACTTTGGCATCATTGGTGGGCAAAGCCACAGCTTCCACCCACTTGGACACATAGTCAACTTCCACTAGAATATAGTTATTTGAATGTGAGGGTGGGAAAGGTCCCATGAAATCAATACCCCACACATCAAATAACTCAACCTCAAGAATCCCCTGCTGTGGCATTTCATGGTTGGTAGGGAGATTCATGGCTTTTTCACATCTGTCACAGTGCTTTACAAATGCTCTTGAGTCCCTGAAGAGAGTCGGCCAGTAAAACCCGCTCTGAAGGACCTTTGTAGCTGTCCTTTCACCACCAAAGTGGCCTCCATACTCAGAACCATGACAGTGCCAAAGAATCTGTTGTTTTTCTTCATCTGGGACACACCTTCGGATGATTCCATCTGAACACCTTTTAAAAAGGTATGATTCTTCCAAAATGTAGTACTTTGCATCAGTCAATAGCTTCTTCACTTGTTGCCTACTGTACTCCCTTGGGATAAAATTCATGGCCTTATAATTTGCAATGTCTGCAAACCATGGAGCCTGCTGAATGAGGAATAATTGTTCATCCGGAAGCGTTCACAGCTGTGGGTGGTTGTACTCCTGCTTCAAGCTCAATTCTGGAAAGATGGTCAGCTACTTGATTCTCTGACCCTTTCCTGTCTTTTATCTCAATATCAAACTCCTGAAGGAGCAGCACCCATCTGATTAATCTTGGTTTAGAATCTTGTTTGGTTAGAAGGTACTTCAAAGCAGCATGATCAGTATAAATAATAACCTTAGAAGCAAGTAAATAGGACCTAAACTTATCAACAGCGTACACAACAGCTAATAATTCCTTTTTTGTAGTTGTGTAATTTTTTTGGGCATAATTTAACACATGACTGGCTTAGTA
This sequence comes from Arachis duranensis, assembly GCF_000817695.3. Classification (NCBI taxonomy): domain Eukaryota; kingdom Viridiplantae; phylum Streptophyta; class Magnoliopsida; order Fabales; family Fabaceae; genus Arachis; species Arachis duranensis. The sequence goes on along the minus strand of NC_029772.3, from coordinate 33,496,545 downwards.
AATGACATGTACAAGCTTACTATGCCTCTGTCCTAAAACAGCTCCTATAGCAAAGTCACTAGCATCACACATTATTTCAAATGGTAGATCCCAGTCAGGGGAGCTATAATGGGAGCAGAGGTAAGGTTTGCTTTTAGAGTTTCAAAAGCATGCAAACAATCAGAATCAAAGACAAAAGAACATCAGCAACCAACATGTTGCTTAAAGGTTTAGCAATTTTAGAGAAATCCTTTATAAATCTTCTATAAAATCCTGCATGACCCAAGAAACTCCTGACTGCCTTAACATTAGTTGGTGGTGGTAATTTTTCAATTACATCCACCTTTGCTCTATCAACCTCAATTCCCTTACTTGAAATCCGATGTCCAAGAACAATACCTTCTGTAACCATAAAATGACATTTTTCCCAATTTAAAACAAGGTTTGATTCTTGACACCGTTTCAAGACAAGAGATAAATGCTTAAGGCAGGATTCAAAAGAATTACCAAAAACAAAAAAGTCATCCATAAATACCTCAATAAACTTTTCAACCATATCAGAAAAAATTGAAAGCATACATCTCTAAAAAGTTGCTAGAGCATTGCAAAGTCCAAAAGGCATTCTTCTGTAGGCAAATACTCCAAAGGGGCATGTGAATGCTGTCTTCTCCTGATCTTGAGGGTCCACTCAATTTGATTATATCCAGAATATCCATCTAGAAAATAATAAAATGCATGACCAGCTAACCTCTCAAGCATCTGATCAATGAAAGGCAGGGGGAAATGATCCTTCCTTGTAGCAGTGTTGAGCCTCCTGTAGTCTATACACATTCTCCATCCTGTGACTGTTCTTGTGGGGATAAGCTCATTCTTTTCATTCTTGATCACTGTCATCCCTCCTTTCTTGGGAACTACCTGCACAGGACTTACCCAAGAACTGTCAGAAATAGGATAAATAATTCCTGCTTCCCATAGTTTCATTACCTCTTTTGGACCACCTCTTTCATGGTTAGATTGAGTCTCCTTTGTGGTTGCACAACTGGTTTAGCATCATCTTCAAGGAGGATCTTGTGCATACACTTGGTTGGACTAATTCCCTTCAAGTCACTAATGGTCCACCCAAGAGCTGTTTTATGACTCTTGAGCACTAAAAGAAGCACCTCTTCCTCTTCAGGCTTCAAGGAAGAGCTAATAATCACTGGATATGAGTCATTCTCACCCAAGAACACATATTTCAGAGAAGGGAGTAATGATTTGAGCTCAATCTTGGGGGCTTCTTCCTCTGCTCTACGCGTGTGAACCATAGTCTTCTGGGGTGGTGAATTATCAACTTCAACTAATTCATACTCAGAGATAGGATCCAGAATGTCATCAAGCACCTCAGCTTTCAGTACCTCTTTTAATAACATATATTTTCATACACCCTTCAGAATCATTAGGGTGCTTGAGAGCTTCAAAAACATGAAGGACCACCTGTTCTTCATTGACCCTCAGGGTTAATTCACCGTTTTGTACATCAATCAGAGCTCTACCTATAGCTAAAAAGGGTCTACCAAGTATAATAGAGGATTTTACCTCTTCTTCTATGTTTAATATAACAAAATCAACAGGAAAGATGAATGGTCCTACTTTAACAAGTAAATTCTCAACAACACCCATGGGTAATTTAATAGAAAGATCAACAAGTTGAAGAGAAATACGGGTGGTTTTTACCTCCTCAATCTGAAGCTTTTTCATCACTGAAAGTGGCATGAGATTAATGCTAGCTCCAAGGTCATATAAAGCTCTCTGAATGGTGACATCTCCAATGGTGCAAGGAATGACAAAGCTCCCAGGGTCGGGCATCTTCTCAGAAAGGTTGTATTGAATAATTGCACTACATTCCTTGGTTAACACCACTGTTTCTTGTTCCTTCTAATTCCTCTTGTGGGTCAACAATTCTTTCATAAATTTAGCATAGAGAGGCATTTGCTCAAGAGCCTCTGCAAAGGGAATGTTGATCTGTAGCTTCTTGAAGACATCTAAAAATTTAGAGAACTGCTTTTCTTTGGAAGCCTTCTGAAGTCTCTGAGGATATGGCATTTTTGGCTTGTATTCAGGAGCCTTTGGCAATGTAGGATACATGTTTAGAGAGTCAGGGAATGGGTTATCTGTACGCTTTGGAGAGACGTGTTCCACTTTTTCCTTTTTCTCCTCTAGAGCTTTCTTTTCAACTAGCTCTTCATTGACCTTTGTCTCAGAGCCAGCTGTCTTACCACTTCTCAATTGAATAACCTTGTAGTTTTCTCTTGGATTCACCACTGTATCACATGGAAATGTGCTTGCAGACCTCTCAGGTATTTGCTTGCTCAGCTGGCCCATTTGCACTTCCAAGTTTCTAATGGAGGCTCTGGTTTCCTACATAAAACTCCTCCTCATCTCCCAATTAGAATCTTCCTTGGATTTAGAGTTACCCTGCTGAGGCTGAGATTGGCGGTTATTGTAATTATTCTGTTGAAAGCTGCCCTGAGAATTATTGTTAAAATTCTGAGGTCTCTGAGTTTGGTCTCTCCACCCAAAATTTGGGTGATTTCTCCATCCTTGATTGTATATCTGAGAATAGGGTTTTTATTGGGATTTCTGGAACCACTCCCCATGTAATTGACCTGTTCAGAAGAGGATTGAGCATAATCATAATTATCATTTTGCACTAAATTTCCTCACATGTCATAGGAGATCTCTTGAGGTGGATTTTGGGTGTTGATAGCTGAGACTTATATGCCACCCATGTGTTGAGTAAGTAGATTTATTTGCTGAGACATAAGCTTGTTCTGAGCAAGAATAGCATTAAGAGCTTCCACTTCCATGACACCCTTCTTCTGAGGAGCCTCAGAGTTCACAGGATTCCTGTTAGATGAGTATAAATATTGGTTGCTAGCAACCAATTCAATAAGCTCAATTGTCTTCTCCGGTGTCTTCTTCTTGTGCAATGAACCTCCTGCAGAATTGTCTAAGCACATCTTGGACATTTCACCCAAGCCTTCATAAAAGATATCTAGTTGAGTCTATTTGGAGAACTTGTCTAGAGGGCATTGCCTAATCAATAGCTTGTATTTCTCTCAAGTTTCATACAGAGTCTCACCATCCTTCTGCCTGAAGGTCTGAACCTCCACCCTAAGCTTAGTCAGCTTCTTTGGTGGGAAAAATTTAGTGAGAAACTCAGTAACCACATTGTTTCAAGTATCCAAACTCTGCTTGGGTTGGGAATCTAGCCATAGCTTTGCTCCATCCCTCAGAGCAAATGGGAAGAGCATGAGTTTGTACACATCTGGGTTTACTCCATTTGTCTTCACAGTATCAAAAATTTGTAGAAAACTAGAAATAAATTGATTTGGGTCTTCGTGGGGAAGACTGTGATACTAGCAGTTTTGTTGTAATAGGGTGACTAATTGTGGCTTCAACTCAAAGTTGTTCGCAACTATAGGAGGCACCACAATGCTCTTTCCATACAGATCTGTTGTAGGAGCAGAGAAAGAACCAAGTACTCTTCTTTGTTGTTCATTTCCATTCGGGTTTGCCGCATTGGCATTATCAATATTATTCGGATCCATAGTGAATTATGCAGCCTTGTAAGTCTTGCTTGTTGTAAACGCCGCCTGAAAGTCCTTTCAGGTTCAGGATCAAAGTCTAAGAGATGTTATTTGTCTCTGTTCCTGCGCATAAACAAGCAGAAAACAAGAAAGAATGGAAATCTCTACGTTAGAGTACAGAAAATTCTCAGTGAGATAACCTGAATAAAGAGATAAAAATATTAAATAAAACAAACAAATGCTAAAATTTAAAAATTATTAGTAAAATTAAGATTAAAAATTTTCGAAATTATTAGGCAAATTAAATAAGAAAAATTAAAATAAGACTAACTAGGGAACACCAAACTTAATTTCAAAAATTAAGAAAAATATTAATATTAAATTATATTTTTTTTGAAATTAAAGTCAAAATTAAAATAAAACTAATAAAATATAAAAATATAAAAAAAAATAAAAAATAAAAAATAAAAAAAGGAACAATAAATCACGAAGGAACAAAAGTTTTTTAAAAAAATTAAAAAAATAAAAAATAATAAAAAGAAGTAAAAGGGGTGCACGGGACGGGGGAATGGAAAACGGAAAAAAATAAAGGAAAAATAAAGAAAAAGAAGAACTTGGAAAAAAAATTATTAATAATATCAAAATAAAATTAATTAAAAGAAAAATTATCTAATCTAAGCAATCAAACAACGAGTAATTGTCAATCACAATCAATTCCCGGCAATAGTACCAAAAACTTGGTGCGGTAATTTAACAACCACAGACTAACCGGCAAGTGCACTGGGTCGTACCAATTAATACCTTACGTGAGTAAGGGTCGATCCCACGAGGATTAATGGATCAAGCAACAATGATTGATTGATTGGCTTAGTTAGACAAACAGAAAAGAGTGTTTTGGTATTCAAAGAGCATTAAACAGTAAATTAAGAATTTTAAAAAGCAAGAAGCAATGAGTTGGGAATAAAATATGGAGAAAACAGTTAAGGTTTCAGAGTTATCTATTTTTCCGGATTAACTTTTCTTACTAACTAATTTAATTATGCAGGATTTAATTTATGGCAAACTGTATGTGACTAGACCCTAATTTCTTAGACCTTCCTAGTCTCCTCTAAAATTCATTAACTGCCAATTCCTTGGTCAATTAATTCCAATTAGAGGGTGATAATCAATTTCTAGTTTATATGCCACAAAAACTCTAATTACCCAAGAAATAAAAGGATTATATGTCACGTATCCTGTTAAATTCAGATAATTAAAATTTAGGAGAAGTTGTTTTCAAGCTGTTGTTCAAGTATAGAGCTTTTCCAAGTTATACAAGAACTCAAATAGAAAGAGGGTTATACTTCCGTTCCACCCAAATTCATAAGATAAAGAGCGAAAATAATTCTTAAATTATAAATCCATGCATAAATTAAAATAGAAAAAGCAATAAAATCAATCCATACAAATAGACAGAGCTCCTAACCTTAACAATGAAGGATTAGTTGCTCATGGTTCAGAGAAGAAAACTAGAATTTTGATAAAATGTACAGCATTCTAATCTGATAGCATCTAAATTCCTATTTATGACTAATCCTAATAAATTTAAAATCTAATTATCCAAAATTAAAAATAATATCTTTTCCTAAAAATAAGATTTGAATTTAAATTCGAATTAATTAACAAGTCTTCAGCTGATGGGTGGGGACCACTTGTTTTGTCCATTCTGCAACTTCTAATCTGTGTTTTCTGAGCAGGAAACTGGGTCAAAATAGCCCAGAAATCGCCCCCAACATTTTTCTGCACGTGGCGCATGTCACGCATACGCGTCAGTCACGCGTACGCGTCGATGGTCTTCTTCGCAAGTCACGCGAACGCGTTGGTCACGCGCACGCGTCGCTGAGCAAATCTTCAAATCAAGCGTACACGTCAGTCACGTGCACGCGTCGCAATGGATACCTCCAAATCACGCGCACGCGTCAGGCACGTGTGCGCGTCACTCCTCGCAGCCATCTCCTTTGATTCTTGTGCTGCAGAAACTCAATCAAATCTAGCCGAATGCTACCTAAAATAAACAGTATTGCACAAAGCTCAAAATAGCATCCATAGTGGCTAAAATATAATTAATTCTTGATTAAACTCAACAAATTAGATGCAAATTCACTAGGAAAAGATAGAAAAGATGCTCACGCATCAGCACGCCAAGCTTGTGAGCCAAAACTATCATCATGGGCGTGCCACTTGAGTCCTGGGCGTGGCACGCTAGTTCACTTAACCAGAGAGGGAGGTTGAAGACTCTAACAAGGGCGTGGCATGCCAGGTCTAAGGCGTGGCACGCCAGTATAATTAACCAGAAGAAAAAGGTCAAGACCTCATCGAGGGCGAGCCACTTGAGACTCTGTGCATGGCACACCAAGCTAACCATCAATGGGTGTGCCACTTGGTATTTTGGGCGTGGCACGCCAACCTTGCTCGCACCATGGGCATGGCACGCCAGCTCACTGGACCAGAAAGGAACATTGGTGCACCAACAAGGGCGTGGCATGCCAGGCCAACCCTCTAGAGAAGAAGATTGAAGATTTTAATGAGGGCGTGGCATGCCAGGTTTGGGCGTGGCACACTAGTTCAAATTGCCAGAAAAGAAGATGGAAGACTCCACCATGGAGCGTGCCACTTGAGACTTGGGCGTGGCACGCCAAGCCAGCTTCACCATCATGGGTGGGCCACTTGAGACTTGGGTATGGCACGCCAAGCCAACCTTCACTCTGGGCGTGGCTTGCCGCTCACACGCCACTCACATATCATCAATGAATGGTTATTTCCTTTAGTTTCAATTGTAATTTTCTTTCTTTTTGTAATTTCTCATTTCTAGTAATATGAGTAGTATAAATACCCCTTGAAGAGTACTGAAAGGGGGCTTGGAACTTTTACTTCACTTTTTACTTTACTTTCATCTTCTTCCATCTCTTGTACTCTCTCTCTAAGCTATGAGTAGCTAAACTCCCTCTCATTGGGGGAGGGAGCTCTGTTGTACTTGATGGATTAATGATAGAGAATTTCTTCTTCTCTTCATCTTTCTTTGATTTGCTAGAAGGGATTTCGTTCTTCATGCTTAGTGATGAGCGGATAATTTGTACGCTTTTTGGCATTGTTTTTAGTATGTTTTTAGTATGATCTAGTTAGTTTTTAGTATCTTTTCATTAGTTTTTAGTTAAAATTCACTTTTCTGGACTTTACTATGAGTTTGTGTGTTTTTTTGTGATTTCAGGTATTTTCTGACTGAAATTGAGGGACCTGAGCAAAAATCTGATTCAGAGACTGAAAAGGACTGCAGATGCTGTTGGATTCTGACCTCCCTGCACTCGAAGTGGATTTTCTGGAGCTACAGAAGCCCAATTGGCGCGCTCTCAACGGCGTTGGAAAGTAGACATCCTGGGCTTTCCAGCAATATATGATAGTCCATACTTTGCCCAAGATTTGATGGCCCAACCCGGCGTTCAAAGTCACCTTCAGAATTTCCAGCGTTAAACGCCGGAACTGGCACCAAAATGGGAGTTAAACGCCCAAACTGGCACTAAAGCTGGCGTTTAACTCCAAGAAGAGTCTCTACACGAAAATACTTCATTGCTCAGCCCAAGCACACACCAAGTGGGCCCAGAAGTGGATTTTTATGTCATTTACTCATCTCTGTAAACCTTAGGCTACTAGTTTTCTATAAGTAGGACCTTTTACTATTGTATTATCATCTTTTGATCTTTGGAATCTTTTGATCACATTGGGAGGCTGGCCATTCAGCCATGCCTAGACCTTGTTCTTATGTATTTTCAACGGTGGAGTTTCTACACACCATAGATTAAGGTGTGGAGCTCTGCTGTACCT
>NC_029772.3:33486026-33488417 GCF_000817695.3 Arachis duranensis | reverse complement strand
TTTTTTTCGGAATTCTTGAAGATGAATTCTAGAGTTTCATGATGATTTGTTGAAGTCTGGCTGGCTGAGAAGCCATGTCTAATTTCATTGGACCGAGGTTTCAACTTATCATCACAAGAGCTTGTTGATTTTTATCAAACTTGCTTTTGGAGCAATCTGCTAAGGCTTGGCTGGCCTTTGGCCATGTCTAGTGTTTTGGACCGAAGCTTTCTTTGAAAGCTTGGCTGGCTGTGAAGCCATGTCTAATTCCTGGACCGGAGTCTTAGACTAGCATTGCACTGATTCCTGGAATTCTCATTAAGAATTCTGATATGTTTTTCACTTAACTTTCGAAAATCCAAAAAAATTACAAAATCCTAAAATCCAAAAATATTCCTTGTTTGAGTCTAGTGTCTCATCTTAAGTTTGGTGTCAATTGCATGCATTCATTCATGTGTCCTAAGTGATTTTCAAGTTATTCTTGATGATTTACTTTCTCTGATCTTTGAAATTCTCTTGACTTGAGTGTTTTTGTGTGTCTCATATGCATTCTCATTAGTGTCAGTAGTATACAAACTGCTAAGTTTGGTGTCTTGCATGCATTGTTATTTGATTCTTGTTGCATTTTGATTTTTCCTTATTATTAAAAATCCAAAAATATTTTTAATTTGTGTCTTTTCAAGTCAATAATACAGAGAATTAAAGATTCAGAACATACAGCAGAGGAATTGCACAGAAAAAGCTGGGCGTTCAAAACGCCCAGTGAAGAAGGACAGACTGGCGTTTAAACGCCAGCCAGGGTACCTGGTTGGGCGTTTAACGCCCAAAAGGGTAGCATTTTGGGCGTTAAACGCCAGAATGTATACCATTCTGGGCGTTTAATGTAACGACCTAACTTCTAGCATGTCTAGATCATACTAGAAATTGAATGTTACCAACTTATTTTTCCTTTTCTGTATTATTAATTAATAAATATAAGTTTTCAAAATCTTTTCAAAATCAAATCTTTTTCAAATCAATCTTTCAATCAAATCTTTTTCAAAATCAATTTCTTTCCATTTTCAAAGATACTTATTAATGATTTGATTCAACATTTCAGTTATGTTGCCTTTTCTGTTGAGAAAGGTTTAATGTCTAAATCATATTTTTTCTTGATAGCCAAGTCATTAATTTTCAAAATCAAATCTTTTAAAATGTTTTTCAAATCATATCTTCTCAACCACATCTTTTTCAAAATAGTTTTCAATCAAATCTTTTTGATTTCTAATCTTTTTCAAAAATCACTTGATTTCTTTCCCACTCTTATTTTCGAAAATCAAGTAGTGTTTTTCAAAATGTTTTCAAAATCTTTCACTCAATTTTCGAAAATTACTTCCCTTCTTCTCACATCCTTCTATTTATGGACTAACACTATTCCTTAATGCAAAATTCGAACTCCATCTTCTTTGATAAGTTCGAATTTTCTACTTCTGTCTTCTATTTTTCTTTTCCTCTGACTCCTTAAGGAATCTCTATACTGTGATATAGAGGATTCCACATTTTCTTGTTCTCTTCTCTTTCATATGAGCAGGAGCAAAGACAAAAGCATTCTTGTTGAGGCTGATCCTGAACCTGAAAGGACCTTGAAGAGAAAGCTAAGAGAAGCCAAAGCACAACTCTCTGTAGAGGACTTAACAGAAATCTTCAAAGAAGAAGAACACATGGCAGCTGAAAACAACAACAATGCCAACAATGCAAGGAAGGTGCTGGGTGACTTTACTGTACCTACTCCCGACTTCTATGGGAGAAGCATCTCTATCCCTGCCATTGGAGCAAACAACTTTGAGCTTAAGCCTCAATTAGTTTCTCTAATGCAACAGAATTGCAAGTTCCATGGACTTCCATTGGAAGATCCTCATCAGTTAACCAATTCTTGTACACTTCTGAAAGGAATCCTGTGCACAATGGGACTAGTCAGAAGAAAGGTGTTCTTGAGATTGACACTCTGAATGCCATACTGGCTCAGAACAAAATATTGACTCAGCAAGTCAATATGATTTCTCAAAGTCTGTCTGGGATGCAAAATGCACCAAGTAGTACTAAGGAGGCTTCATCTGAGGAAGAAGCTTATGATCCTGAGAACCCTTCAATGGAAGAGGTGAACTACATGGGAGAACCCTATGGAAACACCTATAATCCTTCATGGAGGAATCATCCAAATCTCTCATGGAAGGATCAACAGAGACCTCAACAAGGTTTCAACAACAATAATGGTGGAAGAAACAGGTTTAGCAATAGCAAGCCTTTTCCATCATCTTCTCAGCAACAGACAGAGAGTACTAAGCAGAATACCTCTGACTTAGCAACCATGGTCTCTGATCTAATCAAAACCACTCAAAGTTTCATGACTGAAACAAGGTCCTCCATTAGAAA
>NC_029772.3:33483837-33484964 GCF_000817695.3 Arachis duranensis | reverse complement strand
TGTAAAAATCTCACTAGAGATGGCAGACAATTCAAGAAAACAAGCTTATGGACTTGTAGAGGATGTTCTGGTAAAAGTTGAAGACCATTACATCCCTACTGATTTCATAGTCCTAGAGACTGGGAAGTGCATGGATGAATCCATCATCCTTGGCAGACCCTTCCTAGCCACAGCAAAGGCTGTGATTGATGTTGATAGAGGAGAGTTGATCATTCAAGTGAATGAAGAATCCTTGGTGTTTAAGCCTCAAGGATATCCCTCTGTCATCATGGAGAGGAAGCATGAAGAGCTCCTCTCAAAACAGAGCCAAACAGAGCCCCCACAGTCAAACTCTAAGTTTGGTGTTGGGAGGCCACAACCAACTTCTAGGTTTGGTGTTGAACCCCCACATTCAAACTCTAAGTTTGGTGTTGGGAGGTTCCAACATGGCTCTGAATATCTGTGAGGCTCCATGAGAGTCCTCTGTCAAGCTACTGACATTAAAGAAGCGCTTGTTGGGAGGCAACCCAATGTTTCATAATTAACTATTTTCTTTTGTTATTTTATCTTCTTTGTAGGTTGATGATCATGAGAAGTCACAAAATCAATGAAAAAAAGCAAAAACAGAATGAAAAACAGGAAGAAAAATAGCACACCCTGGAGGAGAGCGTGCTGGCATTTAAACGCCAGTGAGGCTAGCTGTTGGGCGTTTAACGCCCAGTCTGGCACCATTCTGGGCGTTTAGAGTCCTTGGCCTCTCAGGATCTGTAGACCCCATAGGATCCCCACTTATCCCACCTCTATTTTTTCCCTCACATATCTCTATAACACTCTATCCAAAACACCACTCACCAATCAAATCCTATCCTCTTCCCTATATTCTCTTCACCAATCACCTCCATATCTCTTCCCCAAACACCCCACCTACCTCACTTTTCAAATTCAAACACTTTTCCCTCCCAAACCCACTAAATTCCATTTGGCCACTCTTCACTCCTTCATTTTCACACAACCTAAACACTACTTCTTCTCCCTTTTGGCCGAACACAAAGCCATCTCCATCTACTTCATTTCTTCTTCTTCTACTCTCTTCTTTCTTCTTTTGCTCGAGAACGAGCAAACATTTTAAGTTTGGTGTGGTAAAAGCA
>NC_029772.3:33482851-33483378 GCF_000817695.3 Arachis duranensis | reverse complement strand
ACCAACCCCATTCAACAAGTCGGAATCTTGATGGTTCAAGAGTTCTATGCCAATGCATGGATCACCAAGAACCATGATCAAAGTGTGAACCCGGATCCAAAGAATTGGCTTACTATGGTTTGGGGGAAATACTTGGATTTTAGTCCGGAAAATGTGAGGTTGGCATTCAACTTGCCCATGATGCAAGGAGATGAACATCCTTACACTAGAAGGGTCAACTTTGATCAAAGGTTGGATCAAGTCCTCACAGTCATTTGTGAAGAGGGCACCCAATGGAAGAGAGATTCAAGAGGGAAGCCGGTTCAATTGAGAAGGCATGACCTCAAGCCCGTGGCTAGGGGATGGTTGGAGTTTATCCAACGCTCAATCATTCCCACTAGCAACTGGTCCGAAGTTACCATAGATCGGGCTATCATGATCCATAGCATCATGATTGGAGAAGAAATAGAGGTTCATGAGGTTATATCCCAAGAACTTTATAAGGTGGCGGACAAGTCCTCTACCTTAGCAAGGTTAGCCTTTCCTCA
>NC_029772.3:33481574-33482028 GCF_000817695.3 Arachis duranensis | reverse complement strand
GGTTCACCCAATTATGTGTCTGTGGCATGTATGTATCCGGTGGTAATACTGGAAGACAGAGTGCTTTGGGCCACGGCCAAGACTCAATAAGTAGCTATGTTCAAGAATCATCATACTTAACTAGGAGAATCAATAACACTATCTGGATTCTGAGTTCCTAAAGAAGCCGATCATTCTGAATTTCAAAGGATAGAGTGAGATGCCAAAACTGTTCAGAGGCAAAAAGCTAAAAGCCCCGCTCATCTAATTAATACTGAACTTCATAGATGTTTTTGGAATTCATTGCATATTCTCTTCTTTTTTATCTTATTTGATTTTTAGTTGCTTGAGGACAAGCAACAATTTAAGTTTGGTGTTGTGATGAGCGGATAATTTGTACACTTTTTGGCATTGTTTTTAGTATGTTTTTAGTATGTTTTAGTTAGTTTTTATTATATTTTTATTAGTTTTTAGT
>NC_029772.3:33481045-33481558 GCF_000817695.3 Arachis duranensis | reverse complement strand
GATCTAGTTAGTTTTTAGTATATTTTTATTAGTTTTTTGTTGAAATTCACTTTTCTGGACTTTACTATGAGTTTGTGTGTTTTTCTGTGATTTCAAGTATTTTCTGGCTGAAATTGAGGGACCTGAGCAAAAATCTGATTCAGAGACTGAAAAGGACTGCAGATGCTGTTGGATTCTGACCTCCCTGCACTCGAAGTGGATTTTCTGGAGCTACAGAAGCCCAATTGGCGCGCTCTCAATGGCGTTGGAAAGTAGACATCCTGGTCTTTCCAGCAATATATGATAGTCCATACTTTACCCAAGATTTGATGGCCCAAACCGGCGTTCAAAGTCACCTTCAGAATTTCCAGCGTTAAACGCCGGAACTGGCACCAAAATGAGAGTTAAACGCCCAAACTGGCACTAAAGCTGGCGTTTAACTCCAAGAAGAGTCTCTACACGAAAATGCTTCATTGCTCAGCCCAAGCACACACCAAGTGGACCCAGAAGTGGATTTTTAAGTCATTTACTCAT
>NC_029772.3:33458638-33480748 GCF_000817695.3 Arachis duranensis | reverse complement strand
CGTGCCGTGACAGGGTGCGTTGAACATTTCCACTGAGAGGATGGGAGGTAGCCACTGACAACGGTGAAACCCTTGCTTGAGCTTGCCATGGAAAGGAGTAAGAAGGATTGGATGAAGACAGTATGAAAGCAGAAAGACGGAAGGGAAGGCATCTTCATACGCTTATCTGAAATTCCTACCAATGAATTACATAAGTATCTCTATCTTTATCTTTATGTTTTATTCATCATTCATAACCATTTGAGTTTGCCTGACTAAGATTTACAAGGTGACCATAGCTTGCTTTATACCAACAATCTCCGTGGGATCGACCCTTACTCGCGTAAGGTTTATTACTTGGACGACTCAGTGCACTTGCTGGTTAGTTGTGCGAAGTTGTGTTTATGCCATGGTATTGAAAACCACGTTTTTGGGGTTCTTTACCGGGGATTATGAGAGTTGTGAAAAGTATTGTTCACAATTTCGCGCACCACTTAGCATCCAATTATCTTGGAAAAGGGATTGAATGCAACTTGGGTTTCATGGGAACTTTGGAAGAGGAAACATAAAATCATGCTGGAAATCCCTTTTCATATTGAGTAGATCTGGGTTTTGGGATTGGATATGGTGACATTAAATCTGCCCAATTACTTGGATCTATGAGGATGTGTGGTAAAATCAGAGACCAAGTTTATCTCTCTTCGTGAGAAATTAGACCAAGGAATTGGCTGATTATCAAGATTTGAGAGATTGAATTACCAAGGAATTAGGATTCAATCAATCATGATTGCCAATAGGTCAATGAGTTGTATGATTAAAGATGAGATGATCTAAAATTAATCCGGAGAAAGAAATATCTCCAAACCCCAATGAACTTTTCCCATTCTTATCTTCCCTATTCTTTATAGCTTTATTTAATTTCTGTCAATCAACTCATTCCCTTTTACAATTCGGTCGTTTACATTTTTGTCATTTACATTTCAGCAATTTATCTTTATGCTTTTTACCATTTCGCACTTTACTGCTTCCTTTAGTTTCCAAGTCATTTATAATTCTGCCATTTAGATTTCTGCACTCAACACTTATTCTTGATTAGCTTAACTAATTTACTCTGCTAACTAAAGTTGTTTAATCGGTCAATCCTCGTGGGATCGACCTCACTCTCAATGAGTTTTTACTTGGCGATAATTTAATATACTTGCCGAAAGAGTTATTGTAGTTATACAGTAAATTTCCATCATTATCTATCCCTCTAAAATCCAAAATAGTAAATGATGAGCGGATATTTTATACGCTTTTTGGCATCATTTTCATATAGTTTTCAGTATATTTTTTTAAAGTTTTATTATGTTTTCATAGGTTTTAGTGCAAAATTCATATTTTTGGATTCTACTTTGAGTTTGTGTGTTTTATGATGATTTTAGGTATTTTCTAGCTGAAATTGAAGAGTTTTGGCAAAGTCTAATTCAGAGACAGAGAAAGGACTGCAGATGCTGTTAGGATCTGACCTTCGTGCACTTGAAGGAGCATTTCTGGAGCTACAAAAGTCTAAATGGCATGCTCCCAAAAACTATGAAAAGCTAACATCTAGGACCTTCCAAAAATATATAATAATCTATACTTTACTTTGGAAATGAAGGCTTAAAATTGGCATTCAATGCTAGCCACCAGCCTCATTCCTGGCGTCCAACGCCCAAACGGGGGTAGCTGGCGTCCAACGCCCAAAAGGGAGTCCCAAGCCAGCGTTCAACGCCCCTAAGGGGTACTAGCTCATGGAGACACTCCAAACTCAACCCAAACACTCACCAAGTGGGCCCGGAAAGTAGATTTTTGCACCTCTAAGTCTAGTCTGTCATATTTTTGTAATTTTTAGTTAGCAGATTAGTATATATAGAAGGAGATCACCCTTGTTTAGGATCTTCTTCTTCCCCCACTTTATTTTCGAACATCATATTGTACAGTATGAGTCACTAACCTCCAAAGGATAAGGTTAGGAGCTCTGCTGATTCTTATGAATTAATAATATCACTATTCTACTTCAATCTATGCTTGATTCTATTCTAAGATGTATATTCGTTCTTCAACCTTATGAATCAGATGACCCGTGACCGTCATCTTCATTCTACATCGGTTTTTGTGAGTCCTTGACGGGATAGTATTGAACCACAAGCTTCATTATATATCTCTTAGACGACTAAGGGGACTTCTCGAGACATCAGTTCAGCAAAGGTGCAGGGCGATTAGGGCCATTGTGGTATAGACTAGAACCAAGAGTAGCATTCTCTGATCCGGAAGATCCGACCTTGTCTATGGCGCTTTGAGTAGGATTACCAAGGGAATGGACTGCTAAAGCTTCACCCCCGTTCAGATTGGATGACTGCTGACCCCGTGTTTGATCTAAAGCAAAGAAGATTAATGACCGCTGACCCGGCATTAATCATATACAGCCTGCCATGGAATGAATCAATCAGAAGTTTGAGTAGATGGTGAGAAAAGTTGATCTTGAAAGAAGAAGCATCTCCGAAGCCTCAACCGTTCTCATTTCTCATACCATTGATTTCATATCTATCTAGTAACGTTTTATTTATTTATCTATTTTATGCATTTTCTCGTGACAACTATGTTTTCTATCCGCCTGACTAAGATCTGCAAGGTAACAACTGCTTGCTCAAACCAACAATCTTCGTGGGATCGACCTTCACTCACCTGAGGTATTACTTGGACGACCTGGTATACTTGCCGGTCTATCTGTGCGAAACGTGCGGAGTCAGTTTCGTGCACCAAGTTTTTGGCACCGCTGTCGGGGATTGTTCAGATTTGACAAACTATCGGATTACCTTGTTGCTTAGATTAGGTACTTTTTACTATTTTGTTTGAGTCCTTTGTTTTCTTTTCAAAAATTTGTCAAAACCTTTTCTTTTCTTTATTAATCTTTATCTTTTGTTTGAGTCTTTTATTCTTGTTCTTGTTAAAGTTTCGAACTTTCTTGGTGTCCATTTCCAAAAATTTTCAAAAAAAAGTGTCTTTTATTTGAGTCTAATGTCAGTCCTTAAGTTTGGTGTCTTTTGTGTGTGCTTTGTTTTCTTTGAATTTTCGAATTAGTCGTAGTGTTCTTTCTTGGTATTCAACCTGTTCTTGTTTCTTTTCTTGCTTTGATCTTAAAAATTTTAAGTTTGGTGTCTTTTGGTGTTTTTCTTTTTAATTTTCGAAAAATTGGTGTCTTTGATTTAAAAATCTTAAATTTGGTGTCTTTTGGTTGTTTTTCCCTTTCTTCATTAATTTGAAAAAATAAAAAATATATTTTCTATCTTCATTCAAATTTTCGAAAATCTTGTTTCTTTTTTATTTTGATTTAAAAATTTTAAAGTTTAGTATTTTCTTGTTAGTATAGTCAAATTTCAAATCTTATATTTTTAAATTTTTTCAAATTTTTTCTTTTAATTTGATTCCTTCTTATCTTATCTTTCTTTTAAATTTTAAAATTCAAAATTTTTTTCAAATCTTTATCTTATCTTTGGTTTATCTTTCTTTAAATTTCAAATCATTATCTTAATTTTAAATTTTAAATTCAAATCTTTTTCAAATCTTCACCATATCTTATATTTTTTAACTTATTTTCAAATCTCAATCTTATCTTATTTCAAATTCAAATTTTAAAAACTCAATTTCAAAATTTAAAATTTAAAATTTCAAATTTCAAACTTCAAAATTCAAAATTTAAATCTTTTTCAAAAATCAAATTTCAAAACTTTTAAAATCAAATCTTTTTGAAATCTCCTATCTTATATTATTTTCAATTTTTTCTTAATTAGTTACTTGTTTTCTCTTTCTATCTTTTTCAAAACTTCCTAACTAATTCCTCTCTCTCCTATTTTCGAAAATTTCCTACTTCTTTCTCTCTCTTCTTTTTCGAAAATCATATTTCATTTTTCAAATCTTTTTAGTTAATTAGATTTTAATTTTCTTCTTGTTTTTTAAATTAAATAAATAAAAAAATAAAAACAAAAATATTTTAATTATAGTTTCTCTTTTTACTTCTTAATTTTCGAAATCTTTACCCCCTTTATTCGAATTCTTTTTCTCATTCCTCTACTCTCATTCTTCTTTCTTTTTCACATCTCACAGGGAGTTCTCTATTCTTTGACATAGAAACTTCCATTCTCTTTCTTTCTTGTTTTCTTTTCTTGTTTATGAGCAGGAACAGAGATAAAGAACCTCTCGTTGATCTTGATCCTGAACTTGAGAGGACCCTAAGGAAGCGTTTGCAACAAGTTAAAGCACAACACTCCGGAAGAGATCTCACAGAACTTTTCGAACAAGAAGCTGAAAATACAAACATGGCAGCCGAACAAAATAATGGAGGAGATGCAAGGAAGGTTCTTGGTGACTTTACTGCACTCACTTCTAACTTCTATGGAAGAAGTATCTCCATACCTGCCATTAGAGCAAATAACTTTGAGCTTAATCCTCAGTTAGTCTCTCTAATGCAACAGAATTGCAAATTTCATAGACTTTCACCGGAAGATCCACATCAATTCTTATCTGAATTCTCGCAAATCTGTGATACTGTTAAGACCAACAGAGTGGATCCTGAGGTCTACAAGCTTATGCTTTTCCCTTTTGTTGTTAGAGAGAGAGAGCTAGGATATGGTTGGATTCTCAACCTAAAGAAAGCATAGACTCTTAGAAAAAGTTGGTCAATACTTTTTTTGGCCAAGTTCTTTCCACTTTAAAAAATGAGCAAGCTAAGGGTGAAAAGTTTAAACTTTCAGAAAAAAAGAGGGTGAATCCCTCTATGAAGCTTGGGAAAGATACAAGAAACTGATCAAGAGAAGCCCTCCTGACATGCTTTCAGAATGGACTATCCTAGAAATTTTCTATGATGGTCTATCTGATATGTCCAAGATGTCTTTGGACCATTCTGCAGGTGGATCACTCCACTTGAAGAAAATGCCTGAAGAGGCACAGGGACTCATTGAAATGGTTACAAACAACCAATTCATGTATACTTCTGAGAGAAATCCTGCGAACAATGGGGTAGCTCAAAAGAAAGGAGTCCTGGAAGTTGACACTCTGAATGCCATATTGGCTCAGAACAAGATATTGACCCAACAGATCAATATGATCTCTCAGTATTTGACTAAAATGCAAGTTGCAGCTGGCAGCACTCAAGACACCTCCTATGATGGAGATGCTTTTGATCCAGATCAACCCACTATGAAAGAGGTAAATTATATGGACCTAAGACTACTAGGACCAATTGCACACTTTTCTAGAAGAATTAAGCTCCAACATGGACTAACTAAGGATGGGACATCAAGAGCACTCTACCATCCTCTATGAAATAAGAGAAGACCAAAGGGCCATGAGAAAAGATCAAAGAGCCATGAAGGAAGAGCAATAAAGGCAGGAGAATGACATAGAAGAAATCAATCACTCCATTGGATCCTCCAAAAGGAGTAGTAGCCACCATCACTAAGGTGGATTCGTTCCCTTAAACCTCTATTGCCTATGTTATTTTTCTATTTTCCATTTATTTTGTTTCATTGTCTGTTTTTAGTGCATGATCATCTTTATGTCTTAAAGCTATGAAATATTCCATGCATCTCTCACTTTACTTAAAAGAAAATTTTAATTGAAAAAAAAGTAAGATGCATGAATTTCGAGTTATATATTAAGAATAGTTCAATTATTTGATGTGGTGGCATTGCTTTTGCTTTCTGAATGCATGAATAAACAGTGCATATTTGATGTTGGAGTTCAGAATGTTGGATCTTGAAAGAATGATGATAAAAGTGATGTATTATTGGTGATATGAAAAATCCAAAAAATTGATTCTTAAAGCAAGAAAAAACAGCAAAAGCAAAAAAAATGTATATGCAAAAAAAAAAAGCAGAGAAAGGAAAAGAAAAAGCCAATAACTCTTTAAACCAAAAGGCAAGAGCAAAAAGCCAATAGCTCTTTAAACCAAAAGACAAGAGCAAGGATCCAAGGCTTTGAGCATCAATGGTTAAGGGGCCTAAAAGAAACAAAATCTTAGCCTAAACAGTTCAATTGAGCTGCTTCCCTAACTATATGCTTGTGGTGTGAAGGTGTCAAGTAAAAAGTTTGAGACTGAGCAGTTAAGTGAAAAGCTTGAGACTGAGCAGTTAAGAACTCTGGACACCACTGGCTGGGGATTCTGACAAAGCTGAATCACAATCCTAAAGGGTTCACCCATTTAAATGTCTGTGGCATTTATGTATCCGGTGGTAATATTGGAAAACAAAGCGCTTAGGGTCCCGGCCAAGACTCAAAAGAATATGTGTTCAAGAATAAAAAAGAACTAAATTAGGAGAGTTAATAATATCATCTGAATTCTGAGTTCCTAAAGATGCCAACTATTCTGAGCTTCAATAGAAAGTGAGATGCCAAAACTATTCAGAAGCAAAAAGCTACTAGTCCCGCTCATCTAATTGAAACTGGGCTTTATTGAGAACTCTGAGATTTATTGTATCATTCTCTTCTTTTTAATCCTACTTGTTTTTGGTTGCTTGAGGACAAGCAACAGTTTAAGTTTGGTGTTCTGATGAATGGATATTTTATACGCTTTTTAGCATCATTTTCATATAGTTTTTAATATGTTTTGTTTAAGTTTTATTATGCTTTCATAGGTTTTAGAGCAAAATTCATATTTTTGGATTCTACTTTGAGTTTTTGTATTTTATGATGATTTCAGGTATTTTCTAGATAAAATTGAGGAGTTTTGGCAAAGTCTGATTCAGAGACAAAGAAAGGACTGCAGATGCTGTCAGGATCTGACCTCCGTGCACTCGAAGGAGCATTTCTGGAGCTACAGAAGTCCAAATGGCGCGATCTCAACGGCTATGAAAATCTAAAATCTAGGGCTTTCTAGAAATATATAATAGTCTATACTTTGCTTTGGAAATGAAGGCCCAAAACTGGCGTTCAACGCCAGCCACCAGCCTCATTCCTAGCGTCCAACGCCCAAAAGTGGGTAGCTGGCGTCCAACGCCCATACGGGAGTCCCAAGCCAGCGTTCAACACCCCTAAGGGTTACTAGCTCATGGAGACACTCCAAACTCAGCCCAAACACTCACCAAGTGGCCCGAAAAGTAGATTTTCGCACCTCTAAGTCTAGTCTGTCATATTTCTGTAATTTTTAGTTAGCAGATTAGTATATATAGGAGGAGATCATCATTGTTTAGGATCTTTTTCTTCCCCTACTTTATTTTCGAACATCATATTGTACAGTATGAGTCACTAACCTCCTAAGGTTAAGGTTAAGAGCTCTGCTGATTCTTATGTATTAATAATATCACTATTCTACTTCAATCTATGCTTGATTCTATTCTAAGATGTATCTTCATTCTTCAACCTTATGAATCGGATGACCCGTGACAATCATCCTCATTCTACATCGGTTCTTGCGAGTCCTTGACGGGATAGTATTGAACCATAAACTTGATTATACATCTCTTAGATGGCTAATCCACGGCTTCGTTGGGGACTTCTCGAGACATCAATTCAGCCGAGGTGCGGAGCGATTAGGGCCTTTGTGGTATAGGCTGGAACCAAAGGAGCATCGTTCTCTGATCCGAAAGATCCGACTTTGTCTGTGGTACTTTAAGTAGGATCACCAAGGGAATAGACTGCTAGAGCTTCACCCCCATTCAGATTGGATGACCGCTGATCCAGCATTTGATTTGAGGCAGAGGAGATTAATGACCGCTGACCCGGCGTTAATCATATACAGCCTGCCATGGAATGAATCAATCAGAAGTTGGAATAGATGGTGAGAAAAGTTGATCCAGAAGAAAGAAGCATCTCTGAAGCCTCAACCGTTCTCATACCATTGATTTCATACCTATCTAGTAACGTTTTATTTATTTATCTGTTTTATGAATTTTCTCGTGACAACTGTATTTTTTATCCGCCTGACTAAGATCTGCAAGGTAACCACTGCTTGCTCAAACCAACAATCTCCTTGGAATCGATCCTCACTCACCTAAGGTATTACTTGGACGACCCGGTATACTTGCCGGTCTATCTATGCGAAACGTGTGGAGTCAGTTGCGTGCACCAGTAAACAACGAGGGGATAAATTTAAGACTAAAGTAAATACAGAAAATACGAATACATATGTACATAAAGCTCTGTAATTTGGTCGCGGTTTCGCGCCAAAGATTCCTGAACCTATCGTAAAAAAAAATCTGTAGGAAAGTGAGAACATTGTCCTTGTAGGTTCTCAGCCTCTTTCTCTCTTCTCTGGTTTTCCTTCTGCGCATGTGTAGCGTGTTTTTATATGTGAGGGAGTGGTTTAGAGTGAAACGTGTGTGTGAATATGGAAGGAATTAGTGTTGTGTGTATGTGTTGGATAAAAAAAAATTAAGGTATTGAGAATTTAAAATTTGGGTAGATTATTAATTTAAAACCAAATTTAATCTAATATAATTAATTTTAAGAATACTATTTATTCTTTTATTTACAAATTATTTTTAATTAAGTACTCTAATTTAAAATAAGAGATAAATAATAAATTTTCTTTTAGTTCATAAAATTAATAAAAATTTTCAATTATTCAATTTAAATTGTATAAAACTCTCATTATTTTCTTGTTATATCTAACACGTTACGAATCGGACTGATAATTTCATCCGACTCGCAGACAGGATACATGTTGCGGCCCCATCATTCACGGTAACCACCGTCGTTGCAAGTAAGGGAATATTTAGAACTTAATTGCCTCGAACTCGAAGTAATGCCTAACACTCCATTTCAAAGTTGTTTCCGTTGTTAGCATAAAATCTGTGTACCTTTGTTTCTATATAAAAAACACACAAAACAACACTTCACTTCAATCTCTGTTGTGCACACGGCAACTGCAACTTGGAAGGTTCCCTTTCTTCCTTCTCTTCCATGAGTTATTTTTACTTATAATAAATGAATAAATCATGTTCTTTATTTACGTTGTTATTACGGGAAATTAGGAAGCACAATTGATTGATACCTATTGGAATATTTCATAAATTTTCTTTACTATTTTTTTTCCCAGGAGAAGAAAGAATCTTGTAGTAATTCATAATCCGTGATCGTTTTTGTATTGATAATCAGGAACAGGGTGGAGTTTGGGTACCGAATTGAGTGACACCAAAGTTCCTGTATTGAGATAAAAAAAAAAAAAAAAGATTTTGTTGTCAAGATTAGAAACTAGTGATGGTGGATAAGCGGCACAAAGTTCCTGCCGTCCGTGATTTCCCGAAAGGGTGTGGCTCAAACCCTTCAAGAACCGCACACGGTGATGCTGTAAAGGTTGTCCCTGGGAACCAGTATAAACGGGTTCCGGCTTTTAGAGACTTTCCTCCTTTGTGTGGACCAGATGCTTCTTCACATCTTAGTGAAGGTAAGGGTGAAACAGCAATTGATGCAGAAGAACAGGTGGAAAAGA
The DNA here is from genome assembly GCF_000817695.3 of Arachis duranensis. Lineage (NCBI taxonomy): Eukaryota > Viridiplantae > Streptophyta > Magnoliopsida > Fabales > Fabaceae > Arachis > Arachis duranensis. The sequence continues at coordinate 33,471,321 of NC_029772.3, read as the reverse complement.
ATGTTCATTGTGATGGTGGAAAGGTACTGGATCTAGTTCAAGGTGATTCTGGTGGGAATGGTGTAGAAAAAGAGAAGGAGCTTGATGTAATTCGAACATGTGTTACGGTTCCTAAGGATGGCAACCGGGATAAGGTTGAAATGAATTCTTATAATTTGAAGGTTTCATCTCGCAGGGTGGTGCTAGCACTGATGTCTGAATCTGAATGTCCATGGAGGAATGCTGCAAGAAAAAAGGGAAAGAAAGTCGGTTTTCGGTTGCATGTTGACATGTCTAATGCGAATACCAGGACTAGATTCTCGTTGAATCGGTCAAAGAAGCCTTTAAAGAAGAAAACGGGGAATGATAATTCTGAAAACATTGATGAATTTCAAGTTGTCAACAAATCACATGGTTCCAAGGTAAAGAATCCGGCCTTTGATCAACATGATTTGATTGATTTCAATGGTCATCTGGACAATGATTCAAGTGTGACTAGAAATAAGGTAAGGGAAACATTGCGCCTTTTTCAGGCGGTTTATAGAAAGCTTGTACACGAAGAAGAAGCGAAGCTAGAAGGTAAGGCAAGTAGCTTTAGGAGTGTTGATTTACGAGCAGCTGAGATCCTTATGGGCAAAGGGAAATATCTTAACACCAACAGGATATTGGGATCTGTCCCTGGGGTCGAAGTTGGCGACGAATTTCAGTATAGGGTAGAGCTTGCCATGGTTGGCCTACATCAGCGGATTCAAAGCGACATAGATTATGTTAAGCATAATGGGAAGACCCTCGCCATGAGTGTTATCACATTGGGAGGCTATGAGGACGAGTTAGATGATTCAAATGTCTTGATATACACAAGTTTGGTTGGAAATAATACTGATAAAGAAGTCGAAGATCAGAAGCTTGAGCAGTGCAACCGTGCTTTAAGGAACAGCATTGAGGAAAAGAATCCTGTTAGGGTGATAAGGGCCACTGAATCAATGCACGGAAAGGATAAGAAATATGTCTATGATGGACAATATGTGGTTGAGAATTGCTGGCAGGATGAGGGGCTGCACGGTTCGCCGATTCTTAGATATCGGCTGCAAAGGATCCCAGATCAACCGGAGCCTTCTTGGAAAGAAGTAAAGAAATCTGAAAATTTGAGAGATAGAGAAGGTCTATTTGTTCATGACATTTCAAATGGGAAAGAGCTAATTCCAATTCATGCTCTCAACACCATAGATGACCAAAATGTTCCATCATTTGTGTATGTTACAAGAATGATATATCCAAATTGGTGCAATCCTATTCCTCGGAAAGGCTGTAATTGTGTTGGAACATGTTCAGAATCAGAGAAATGTCCTTGTGCTGCGAAAAATGGTGGTGATATCCCATTCAACCATGATGGGGCCATTGTAGAAGCAAAGCCTCTAATCTATGAGTGTGGACTTTCTTGCAAGTGCCCTTCAACATGCCACAATAGAGTTAGCCAACATGGTGTGAAGTTCCAACTCGAAGTCTTCAAAACCGATTCAAGAGGTTGGGGTGTGAGATCATTGAATTCAATCCCTTCAGGGAGTTTTATCTGTGAGTATCTGGGGGAGCTTCTTGGAGAGGATGAAGCTGAAGAAAGAGTTGACAATGATGAGTATCTTTTCGATATCGGCAATAATAACCAAAAGAGCCATGCCCTTTGGGATGAACTCTCAGTGGTTATGCCTGATGCACACTCAAATTCTTCTTGTGAAGTTGTGGAGGATGGTGGATTCACCATTGATGCTGCACACTATGGTAATGTTGGAAGATTCATCAACCATAGTTGCTCACCTAATCTGTATGCACAGAGTGTGCTTTATGATCATGATGATAAGAGGATTCCCCACATAATGCTGTTTGCGACTGAAAATATTCCACCATTGCAAGAGTTGACTTATGATTACAATTACAAGATAGATGAGGTTTTTGACTCTCATGGGAACATCAAGAGGAAGAATTGCTATTGTGGTTCCATGGAATGCACTGGTAGGATGTATTGATTTTAAGGCCTAGTTAGGATAATCAATGAAGTATAGACTAGAGAAGTGACCGTAGCTTTCTTATTGAAATTTTATTACAGTTGAAAGTTGATTTTGATAGTGATCTTTTTTTCTTTTATGTACATATCTGATTGAACAAATAGCTTAGACAATATGGCTGATGCAGCAATTTTTGTGATTTTACCATTTGTTGTCATCAGATGTCATGAATCCACAATTTACAAATTTTCATTTTTCAGAAATTACAATCTATTTGTAGTTTGTAAGACTTGGTCACTATTTCAAAGATTGCACAAATAGCATTTCTGTTGAACAAATTTACCCTTTATGAACTCCAATATTTTACCAGCTTTCCTACCTGTCAATATCAAATTAACTTAAAACAACATCAAGGCAATTATTTATTTGTTACAGCAAAACAGCAATAAAGGAGAAAGGCTAATGCTTTTATATTATTCATATTCCATGAATTTTTCATAAGAAAAGTACATGAATCCTCATTTATTCTAGTCCCTAAACACAAAGAGGACACACTACTAACATTAACATCAACATCCGTAAGAGTAAACAATTGAATACTAGTAGTGCCTATCGATTTGTTATCTTGATCCTGGCATCTCAACAATAAGATACCAAAAGTTTTTCCTCTTTTGTTTATTTTATTTATTTATTTATTTATTTTTTAAGTAAGCTGAACCTGTGAATCATAAGCAGCTCCAGCAGTCCAATCACTAGGAATAGCATTCTGGGATTGCACCCAATAGATACCTGCACTGCCACTCACTTGGAACCTCAAATTGATTTCACCACTTGGTGGATTGGCATAATCAAACACTGCCCCATAAACCCTCCTCATTTCTGTCCATTCTTGGCAATCTTCCTGCTCCATTCCACCACATAATCAAGAAATTAATTAAAATCATAGCAAGAACACAAGTTTAGTAGTTTAATGGGTGCATTCTCATAAGTAAGGATTTTTTTTATTAGGCCATTTTTTAGACATCAATTCCAATTCAATAATAATTTGAAAAATGATTACGACAAGCCAAGTTAACTCGGCATTTAGATCATACATGAGTTTAAGTATTACACTATTACATATAGTTTAGCTAAATTTTAGAATTAGAAATTAATTTCAATGAATAATTTACGATAAATCAATGAAAATGAATAATTTCAATGCAAAAATGTGATTTGTGATGTAAAACATTTATATATAAAATTCTTACAATTTATTATATAATCTTCAAATAATAATTATATAATATCAATTAGTTAGAATGCTCGATCAACCAAAAGTATTTTAAACAGCAATACTATGTATACACTAAAATCAACTACTAAAAATATGGTTTTATATGTATTTTATACTAGTGGCTGATTGTAGTATATATCTAGTAAAGATATATTTTAGATCTAGCTTCAAAACACATGGATTTAAACTTAAAACCTAAAAACTTTAAATATAATAAGTTTGTTTTGAGGTGAAGCCGGATCATAACTAACTAATACTAATATTATGAATGACAAAACTCATATCTCAACATAGAGATATCGCTACATTAGTGAAGAAAAACAAGTATAGGTGCAGCCAAATTAAAACATATATGTAATTACGTACCTGCCACAACTGAACAGCAGTTACATCATAAGCACCATTAACATAGAGAATGACAACAGCAAAGTATTCAGGATTCTTGCTTCGTTCATGGACCTTAAAGACAATGTTGTAGCCTTCATATCTGCAAGGGACCCTTCGGTATTCAATGTCAACCACACCATATTTGAATAGCTCTGCTGCAGCTTTATCGTTTCGTCCCAACTTCTTGTAGGCGCGTGGGCTCAAAACGAAGTCTGTTCTGTCTCCTTCGCCGTAGTCTGTTACCACCACGTAGGTTCCCTCCTCGTCGCAGTATTGCTCTAATTTGCACCTTGCCTGAATCATTCAATACTTGGTGGCTAAGGACAAATATGCATATCATGAATCATTCTAACTAATTAAGGACATCAAATATTGTGTGAATCAAGGTTAAAAACCGGGCTGATTTTCAAACCGTGAAATTACAGGTACAAACATTTACAAGTTCAATAATGAAATAATATATTTATACATAAATAGCAAATTGTGCATAAAATACAGAGTGTATTCATTGCAAGAGAAAAAAAAAATAAAAAATAAAAAAGAGAGACTCACACATGTTGATTTCTCTCTCTGTATATCTAGTAGATTTGTAATATGTATGGAAAAAAGCAACTTTTTCTAAGTAAAAAGAGAAAGAAGAGTACCTGGTAGCATGCACCACAGCCAGTTCCATTCCTCCATAGCCTAGACACCGCTGCAACACTGCCATCATTGACTGTCCTTCCATATTCTCCAAAGCCACAAGCTCCCCCTATAAATATATATTTATATTTATAAATAAATCAAATGAGTAATCACATGTATATAATGATTGCTAAAGTAATATAATAATGTTATGCCAAACACTGACATTACATAGTACACATTTCACTTCCACAAAAATAGAATTCTTAAATTTTCTCTTGCTACTGAGAAAATGGTACTCTTCCTTATTTAAAATAAACGTTGCTTCAACTAAATTAACATATTAGAATGCATTTTTATCTAAATAAATTAATTGTACTTGGATTGCCATAGCAATCAGGGCTGCCATAATAGGTTGCTCTGGAATCAGTGAAAGAATCCTGTGAGCTACATAGCGAAGGTAAGAGTAATATAACACACATAAGCCCAACTTGGTGCTTTAAACTAAGTTCCATTTTTGGTAATGCAAATAAAGTATATATGAGAAGCAAGAACGAATAGCTATTAGTGATAGAAGGGTTAATAATGAGTTATGAATCAAAACATTGGAGGGTCATATATTTATAGTGGCTTGGGTCAAGGTAAAACCAGGGGTAGTGTTATAATGTGTTAGTCCACTTTTCGAAAGGGATTGGAACCGTGACACGTACATATGCATGTAGACTATAGCAAAGTTGATATGATATGATATGATTATCTTGAGGGATTATTTTGATCCATTTCTGAACCCCAACCACCATTAACATGCATATTGACAGCCACCTTATGTTTTTTTTTACAATATCTTTATCCAAAACATGAACAGAGACATTTGTAGTTTGTATAAAAAGAACAGTCTCGAGACAATCCGTTTCACAAATGACATCACAAAGACCCATCTCTCAAACCAGAATCAAACTCTGCCAAATAGCAAAAGCTCCTCTCTAAGAACTGAACTAGATGGAAGAGAACCAACACAACATTTTACGCACCTGACAGCTGAGTTTCTCAAAATACAACTAAAATCTGCTAAACCAAAATCTCCCATAAAACTGACATCACAGTTTATCTTGAGCTTATTCACTAGTGAAACTACTCAATCAATTAACAAAGAAGGAGGGGCACCAACTTCTCGGGTATAAACTGATTTATTAAAATCTTGACAAGAATTATATATAAGGATTTGAAGTTTAGTTGGAGATCAAGGTTGATCAGAATTAAAAATATCCTTATTGCGATTTCGCCAAATCCATTACACAGCAGACAAGAAAAAGAAATCATCCTTCTTAACATTTAAAGCAAACCAATCTTGTAAGTTATAATTCAAGAAAAAAATATTGAGAGGAAAACCAATCATATACCAAATATTTTTAGCCATATTGCAGTCATGCAAACAATAAAAAATAAAATCTATTCTATTGTAGTAACAAGGACAAATATCAAAATTAGTAAGATCTCTTTTAGCTCAGAAAAATGCAATAGGCAAAGCCTCATGAAGAGCAAGCTATATAAGAAATTTGATCTTCTCTGAAATTTTTAATCTCCATACCCACTGCCAATTATTGTTATGCTACCAATTAAAGATCTTATGCGCAACCCAATCATACCAATTCTTGACTATATAAAAGTTAGAATATTTTCAGATCCAACCAGCTTGTAGTCCACATTGAGCAATAAGATTGTATCTGTTGAGCTCAACTCGCACATTATTAGGAATAGAAGAATAACACTTCTCTAAACACCACTTACCATCCCTCCAAACATCTTACACCTTGAAATTTGAATCACTAATATGAACATAAAGAACATTCACTGTCAAAGGACTCTCTGGTTTTCATTTGTCAAACTAGAAAGATTGCTCCAATAGTCCAATACACCAAGAATACCCTTCTTTAAGCAATTTGCTAGCTTTCTAAATACTACGCCAAGTATGAGATGGGTTATGGACAGAAGGAAGCTCCCAAAGTGAAGTATTAAATAAATACTTAACTATCATCATTTGAACTTAGAGCTTCTCTTTGCTATATAAAAGATGTAAAACCAGTTTTTTCAAGAGAGCAATGTTAACACAGCGAGCATCCCTGACACCAAGACCACGGTACCTCTTGAGAGTAACAACAATTTTTCAGTTAACCAAGTTAAAGCCTCTCTCCTTAGTATTTCCCTTCCACAAGAATTGACGCATCATAGGTTTTATCTTATTGCAGGCATAATCAGGAAAGAAAGCAATTTGCATATGATAAACAGAAATAGATACAACAACAGAATTAAAGAGACAAAATTTGCCTGCCTTATTAAGAAGCTTATTTTTCCATCCGGCTAGTCTAGACCGAATCTTGTCTAAAAATCCTTGAAAAGAAACTTTATTAACCCTCTCATGGTTCAAGTTTACCCCCAAATATTTTTTCAGATTTTGAGTAAAATGAATAGATAAAATGGCAGTAAATAGGTCTCTTTTTCTGTTCGAAATACCTCTGGAGCAAAAAGCCTTTGATTTATCCACATTCACCTTCAATTCTGAGGCCTTGCTAAAGAGGTGAAGCACATTCATGACAATGCAAGCTGAACCTGGGATTTTGTTGCTTTGTAAAAAAAAAAAAAGCAGATCATCAACAAACATAAGGTGAGAAATTCGAGTCCCTCCTTTAGACACTGCACCGACTCTCACAAACCATCTTCTACCTTTTTACTAATAAGACAAGCTAGTCACTCCATTCAAAGAATGAATTAATAAGGAGACATAGGGTCTCCTTGTCTAAGATCTCTACAAGGAGAAAATCTTTCAAGTTTGGAGCCATTTCACGTAATAGATAAAAAGAATGATCGAACATAAAACATAATAAGGTAGATAGTAGCAATAAGAAAATCAAAAAGCTGTAAAGTCTACTCTAATAATTTTCAATCAATTCGGTCATAAGTCTTTTCAAGGTCAATCTTGAAGGCTAGAGTGCTTTTCTTGGACTTGGTACGTTTTATAAAATGCAAGACCTCTTGAGCAACTATAATGTTGTTATAAAACCTCTACCCGGAATAAATCTACCTTGCAACAAGCCAACAACATCAATTAGAAAAGGGCGCAGTCTATTAATCAAGACCTTGTAATAATCTTATAAACCACGTTACATAAACTGATAGGTCTGAACTCATTCAAACTAGTTGGAGCATTAACTTTTAGAATTAAAACAATTAAAATTTAAAAAATTGAAGAATCAATGATAGCACCAAAAAATTACTATTAACCAAAACCCAAACATCTTTTTCCACTATACTCCAATATTCTTTGAAGAAGATAGCTTGGAATCCATCAGGTTCTAAAGCCTTAAGGGGACTCACACTAAACAAAATTGACTTCACCTCTTCAAACCTTTAAAGAGCTGTCAAAGCTTCACATGCTTTATGAAGGAGAAAAGGCAATGGGTACTTACCTATGTTGTCCAACACTACATTTTTTGTGGAACAAAAGATTTTTAAAAGAATGCTTGCTTCTTTTTGAAGAATATCCACCTCCGTTACCCAAGTTCCATCGTTGATAAATAAACCATGAATTTTGTCGTATTTTTTTCTCACAAATGTTTGTGTGTGAAAAAAGTTTGTGTTTTTATCACCCAAAAGAATTTACTTTTTTTCTTGATTTTTGAACCCACAACATCTCTTCTTGAAGCAGGATAACATTATATTAATCAAGGCACTCTTTCTTCTTTGCTCTGAGAGATAGACTATCTAAATATTCAAGCTGTTTTTGAATGTCATCTATCTTCTTTTCCAAGTTTCGCTTCCTCACAAAGATATTGTCGAAGATCTCTGTGTTAAACTCCAACAAACTCTTTTGCATATCAACTAAATAATCAGTTATTCGAGACATTTTTCTACTCCATGCCTATTGCACTATTGTCTTGTAGCTAGGATGAGTACTCCAAACTTGTTAAAATTTGAAAGGTTTATTTCTTTTTAGTTATACCAAAGCAAAGCATCTAAGAAGAATGTGACAGTGATCTGAATGAAGCTTAGATAGAACTTTTAAATAAGCTTCTGGAAAGGAGTACTTCCAAGAAACATCTAAAATTGTCCTATCAAGTTTTTTGGCAATATTTTAGCATCCATGAGTTTTCCTATATTAAGTAAAACTTCCACCTGTACAAGGCAAGTCAAGAAGACCACAAGCATCTAACGTATCAGCAAAGATACTGGAATTGATTTCATAAAAAATTTTGCCTATTACTTCTTCTAGATGCAAAATTTTATTAAAATCTCCTATCAAAATCTAAGGATATTGATGACCAAAACTTAGAGAAAGAAGATACTCCCAAACCAGAGTATGATGGAAATATTGTAGACTCCTTAATTTCAATAAAATGTGGTATAAATAATTTTCATTATATATTATTGTCATTCAAAAGTTAAATTGATAAAATATACATCTTATATAATAATTAGGTGAATTTTATCTAACTTTTTAATAAAGTAATGTAAATTTATGAAAACATTAAATACTGGGTGTTCAACAGATTACATGAACAATAGATTTGTTTGGAAAAAATTTCAAAAAGACTTTTAGATTGGTATGGTGATAGTTCATTTTATCAGTAAGGAATAGTAGTACCTACAAAAAGATTCTAACACTCAAATTAAAAAACTTTTAGATGTGAAATATGGGTATTGTAGAAGCATACGGGGCGTTAAATCATATTAGTTGTGGACTTATTCGTCCAATTTGATCCATTTCCCAAAATTTTAGAGAGTTTCGAAAAGATGAAGCAAGATTGAAATATGGTAGAGTTTAAATATGTAAAGCTGATAAGGTTGTTTTCAAGGCTTCGAAAATATTTGTGGTTTAGGTCATGTGTTAAATAGCATCATGGGTTGAGTGAGTTGGATTTGGATCCTCTAAAGTTTGAATTTCACTTTAGAGAGTAAAGTGTGATTTTTCACCATTTATTTTATAGGTGGGACAAAGAATAAATATGAAAGAGAAACTATTCAAGGATAGAAGATTACACTTTACTCTCTAAAGTGAAATTCAAACTTTAGAAGATCCAAATCCGAGTGAGTTAGTGGTGGATGAAATTTTGATCCTCAAAGTTGGTCTCTTTGTACTTGTATGAAATTTAAATATTGGCTCTATCAAGAATACCCCAAAGAGATCATGGTATGATGAATTGGGATCTTAATAATCCCTGGTAATGGCACCAACAGCTTAGTGTTGTTGTTGGACCAAAAGAGTTACAGGCACTGTTAGAGAATCTCACAACCCCGTTCAACTAACCAGCAAGTGCACTGGGTCGTCCAAGTAATACCTTACGTGAGTAAGGGTCGATCCCACGGAGATTGTTGGTATGAAGCAAGCTATGGTCACCTTGTAAATCTCAGTTAGGCAGATTAAATTGGTTTATGATAAGTTCGAAAATTAATAATAAACAGAAAACAAAATAGGATAGAAATACTTATGTGAATCAATAGTGAGAATTTTAGATAGGCGTATGGAGATGCTGTGCTCCTCTTAAATCTCTACTTTCTTATTACATTCATCCAATTTCTTCATACTCCTTTCCTCCCAGTGAAAATGGTCATATGCTCTGTCACAGCACGGCTAATCATCTGTCAGTTCTCAATCAGGTTGGAATAGAACCCCTTGATTCTTTTGCGTCTGTCACTAACGCCCAGCCTTTAGGAGTTTGAAGCTCGTCACAGTCATTCAATCCCGGAATCCTACTCAGAATACCACAGACAATGTTAGACTTTCCGGATTCCCGGAATTCTACTCGGAATACCACAGACAAGGTTAGACTTTCCGGATTCCCATGAATGCCGCCATCTATCTAGCTTATACCACGAAGATTCTGTTGGGGAATCTAAGAGATATGCCCCCGGCCTAAGGTAGAACGGAAGTGGTTGTCAGTCACGCGCGTTCATAGGTGAGAATGATGATGAGTGTCACGAATCATCACATTCATCAAGTTGAAGTGCAACGAATATCTTAGAATAGGAATAAAAGAGAATTGAATAGAAAATAATAGTAATTGTATTGAAACTTGAGGTACAGCAGAGCTCCACACCCTTAATCTATGGTGTGTAGAAACTCCACCGTTGAAAATACATAAGTAAAAGGTTCAGGCATGGCCGAATGGCCAGCCCCAAAAACATGATCAATAGCCTCTTAAGATGAAGAATAAAACAAAACTGAGACCAAAGATGAAACGTGGTCAAAAGATGACTAATACAATAGTTAAAAGTCTTATTTATACTAAACTAGCTACTAGGGTTTACAGAGGTAAGTAATTGATGCATAAATTCACTTATGGGGCCCACTTGGTGTGTGTTTGGGCTGATCTTGATCTATCCATGAGCTGAGGCTTCCTTTGGAGTTGAACGCCGAGTTATAGCGTGTTTCTGGCGTTCAACTCCGGGTTGTGACGTGTTTCTGGCGTTTGACTCCAGACAGCAGCATGTACTTGGTGTTGAGCGCCACTTTATGTCGTCAATTCCCGAATAAAGTATGGACTATTATATGTTGCTGGAAAGATCTGGATGTCTACTTTCCAACGCCGTTGAGAGCGCGCCATTTGGAGTTTTGTAGCTCCAGAAAATCCATTTTGAGTGCAGGGAGGTCAGATTCCAACAGCATCAGCAGTCCTTTGTCAGCCCCTATCAGAGTTTTGCTCAAGTCCCTCAATTTCAGCCATAAATTACCTAAAATCACAGAAAAACACACAAAATCATAGTAAAGTCCAGAAATGTGAATTTAGTATAAAAACTAATGAAAACATCCCTAAAAGTAGCTTGAACATACTAAAAACTACCTAAAAATAATGCCAAAAAGCTTATAAATTATCCACTCATCACAACACCAAACTTAAATTGTTGCTTGTCCCCAAGCAACTGAAAATCAAATAGGATAAAAAGAAGATAATATACTATTAATTCCAGAATATCAATGAATATTAATTATAATTAGATGAGTGAGACTTGTAGCTTTTTGCTTCTGAACAGTTTTGGCATCTCACTTTTTCCTTTGAATTTCAGAATGATTGGCTTCTATAGGAACTTAGAATTTCAGATAGTGTTGTTGATTCTCCTAGTTAAGTGGTGCACGAAATTGTGATCAATACTTTTCACAAATCAAATAATCCCTGGTAATGAATCCAAAAACTTGGTGTTCAATACCATGGCATAAACACAACTTCACACAACTAACCAGCAAGTGTACTGGGTCGTCCAAGTAATAAACCTTACGCGAGTAAGGGTCGATCCCACAGAGATTGTTGGTATGAAGCAAGCTATGGTCACCTTGTAAATCTTAGTCAGGCAAACTCAAATGGGTATGGTGATAAACGCATAAAACATAAAGATAAAGATAGAGATACTTATGTAATTCATTGGTAGGAATTTCAGATAAGCGTATGAAGATGCCTTCTCTTCCGTCTCTCTGCTTTCCTACTGTCTTCATCCAATCCTTCTTCCTCCTTTCCATCGCAAGCTTAAGCAAGGGTTTCACCGTTGTCAGTGGCTACCTCCCATCCTCTCAGTGAAAATGTTCAACGCACCCTGTCACGGCACGGCTATCCATCTGTCGGTTCTCGATCAGGCCGGAATAGAATCCAGTGATTCTTTTGCGTCTGTCACTAACGCCCCACCCTCAGGAGTTTGAAGCACGTCACAGTCATTCAATCATTGAATCCTACTCAGAATACCAAAGACAAGGTTAGACCTTCCGGATTCTCTTGAATGCCGCCATCAGTTCTAGCCTATACCACGAAGACTCTGATCTCACGGAATGGCTGGCTCGTTTGTCAGGCGAGCACTCGGTTGTCAGGCGATCAACAATGCATCGTGTATCAGGAATCCAAGAGATATTCACCCAATCGAAGGTAGAACGGAGGTGGTTGTCAATCACACATTCATAGGTGAGAATGATGATGAGTGTCACGGATCATCACATTCATCAAGTTGAAGAACAAGTGATATCTTGTTACAAGAACAAGCGGAATTGAATAGAAGAACAATAGTAATTGCATTAATACTCGAGGTACAGCAGAGCTCCACACCTTAATCTATGGTGTGTAGAAACTCCACCGTTGAAAATACATAAGAACAAGAGTGATCATTGGCTTCGGCCCCAAAGAGGAAACCAGAAGAACCAAGATCTGATCTAAGAACTAGATGTCCAAAGATGAAAATACAATAGTAAAATGTCTTACTTATAGAGAACTAGTAGCCTAGGGTTTACAAAGATGAGTAAATGACATAAAAATCCACTTCTGGGCCCACTTGGTGTGTGCTTAGGCTGAGCATTGAAGCATTTTCGTGTAGAGACTCTTCTTGGAGTTAAACGCCAGCTTTGGTGCCAGTTTGGGAGTTTAACTCCCATTTTGGTGCCAGTT
>NC_029772.3:33458160-33458555 GCF_000817695.3 Arachis duranensis | reverse complement strand
GGTTTGGGCCATCAAATCTTGAGCAAAGTATGGACTATCATATATTGCTGGAAAGCCCAGGATGTCTACTTTTCAACGCCGTTAAGAGCGCGCCAATTGAGCTTCTGTAGCTCCAGAAAATCCACTTCGAGTGCAGGGAGGTCAGAATCCAACAATTTTTGCCTCTGAACAGTTTTGGCATCTCACTCTATCCTTTGAAATTCAGAATGGTTGGCTTCTTTAGGAACTCAGAATCCCGATAGTGTTATTGATTCTTCTAGTTAAGTATGATGATTCTTGAACAAAGCTACTTATTGAGTCTTGGCCGTGGCCCAAAAAGCACTCTGTCTTCCAGTATTACCACCGGATACATACATGCCACAGACACATAATTGGGTGAACCTTTTCAGATTGTG
>NC_029772.3:33453617-33453781 GCF_000817695.3 Arachis duranensis | reverse complement strand
AGAACTCCTTTCTTCTGACTAGTCCCATTGTTCACAGGATTTCTTTCAGAAGTGTACATGAATTGGTTATTTGCAACCATTCCAATTAGCTCTTGAGCTTCTGTAGGCGTCTTCTTCAGATGAAGAGATCCTCCAGCAGAGCTATCCAAAGACATCTTGGACAG
>NC_029772.3:33364084-33446007 GCF_000817695.3 Arachis duranensis | reverse complement strand
TTGAAAATACATAAGTGAAAGGTTCAGGCATGGCCGAATGGCCAGCCCCCATGGTCTAAGGACTAGGCATCCAGAGATGTGGTCAAAGACGTCTAATACACTAGTAAAAAGTCTTATTTATACTAAACTAGCTACTAGGGTTTATAGAGGTAAGTAATTGATGCATAAATTCACTTCCGGGGCCCACTTGGTGTGTGTTTGGGCTGATCTTGATCTATCCACGAGATGAGGCTTCCTTTGGAGTTGAACGCCGAGTTATAGCGTGTTTCTGGCGTTCAACTCCAGGTTGTGACGTGTTTCTGGCGTTTGACTCCAGACAGCAGCATGTACTTGGCGTTGAGCGCCACTTTATGTCGTCAATTCCCGAATAAAGTATGGACTATTATATATTGCTGGAAAGCTCTGGATGTCTACTTTCCAACGCCGTTGAGAGCGCGCCATTTGGAGTTCTGTAGCTCTAGAAAATCCATTTTGAGTGCAGGGAGGTCAGATTCTAACAGCATCAGCAGTCCTTTGTCAGCCCCCTATCAGAGTTTTGCTCAAGTCCCTCAATTTCAGCCATAAATTACCTGAAATCACAGAAAAATACACAAAATCATAGTAAAGTCCAGAAATGTGAATTTAGCATAAAAACTAATGAAAACATCCCTAAAAGTAGCTTGAACTTACTAAAAACTACCTAAAAACAATGCCAAAAAGCGTGTAAATTATCCACTCATCAGTTAGCATCAAAGATCTATTTAAATGTCAAGGATTCAAATTTAACCTTGTGCATGTAGTAATTTATTGACTAATAACAAACTTCTAAATACAACTTAAATTTACAATTAATTCATCTTTAGTTTGCTAAATTAAGAGATACTGCAGGATAAAAAATTAACAACAAAAAATGAAGTCCAAAGCTAAGGAAACATTCAGAATATCTAGCATAAGTTAACGTTTTGACTTTATTATCTCTTTAATCAACATTACATATACACCTTAGATTGAACTCATTAATATTGTCCTAGATGATCTAAGAGGTTTTTTTACCCCGCCTTATTTTGATGACGTAGTTTGAGTGTTAGTCCCGTTTATTTCATAATAAAAGAAATCAATATTCTTAAGATATTCATTAGCTAATTTTGAGTTAATACTCAAAATGACCCTTAAAATTTGACACTCGACGTAATTTATCCCTTAAACTTTCAATTGACTCAAATTAAACTCTAAAATTTTGACTCATGCCTCAATTTAGCCCTTCTGATATTTTTTGTCACTGAAAAGCTGACATGACAATTTTAAATGACACGTAGCATTGTAACAATTAGATGATGTGGTCAAAATTTTCAAGGCATCAATTTAACCCTCACAATTTGACCATAAAACCTAGCACAGCTCCAATTCTCCTAAATCATAGTAGTTCTCCAAGAGTTGGGGAGTAGCAGCCAAGACTTAGGTAGTTCTAGCAAAGCTCATTTTCATGGTGGTTGGGTGAAAAAAATGATTTGTATAGAGAATTATATTCATTGATTTTGCTCTGTGTATATGCTTGTTGATGAATTATATTCGTTGTGGTACTTGTTTCAGATAATGGGAAGAAAAGCTAATCCTGATGCTACTTTTTTTGATATTGAAAAATCGTATTATAAGAAGGTAAAACACGTTGAGGTGGAGGAAGTTCCATTTAAAGGTTCTAAGGAAAGTAAGACATCGAGTAAATTGGATGGTTTAGGTTTGGTGCGGCCTATTCCGGCCGGCTAAAGGGACAACCTTCCAATCCAGTGATAACAAAGTTCCATTGGAGATTAAGAAACCGAGCCAACAATAGAGTAATGCAGAGAATGTCAATAAAAGTATTTTGAAAAAGCTAACAAAGGTAAAGTGGACTTGTCTGTACAAGTTGCACTACAGAAAAAGCCGCAAAGGTATATGAAATTACCATTATAATTGTATATATTTTTGACAATCTTAATTCGTTGTCTTATTAAAGCTACGAGAAGCAGAAGTACCTTGTTTAATCTTTTCTTTTTTTGATGTTTGTGCATGCGTATAGTTTGACGGGGAGTCTGCACTAATTCATCAATCAGAATTATCATGAGATGCCACTTTGAACCCAGCATCATACTTTAAGATTGGTGAGACTACTACGATTTGGGAGAACTGGAGATGCGCTAGGTTTTATGTTCCAATTGTGAGGGGTTAAATTGATGCCTTGAACAATTTGACCATGTCATCTAACCGTTACAGTGCCATGTGTCATTTAAAATTGCAATGTCAACTTTCCGGTGATGAAAAACGTCGAAAGGGTCAAATTGAGGCACGGGTCAAAATTTCAGGGTACAATTTGAGTCAATTGAAAGATTAAGGGCTAAATTACGTCGGGATCAAATTTCAGGGCCCATTTTAAATATTAACTCACTAATTTTCCATATTTTTAACTCTTTGATTTTTTTTCTTAACAAAGTTTTGAGTTTTTTTTAACGTTCATAGTTTTTAGTTTAATATACAGATCAATTTTAAAAATATATCTATTAGTTTCTATTTTTTTTAAATATTTAGTTAGGTTATTTTTGTCTGAATATGTTACAAGTGTGAATAAAAGTCATCATAGTTAGGGGTGAAAGTGGACTTGACTACCTAACGGGAGTTCGTGACCCGACTCGTTTTAAATTTGGCTCGGCTCGTTTGATTAAACATGTTAGGTTTGAGTTTTCTGAAAAGGCTATTAGTTAAAAAGATTAGGTCATAGGTCATAGAGTTTGGACTTTTGTTAACATTTTTTGTTAAAAGAAAAAGTTTATAAATTATAAATATGATTATGATATGTGACTACAAATTAATGTATAAATAAATTATGCTATATAAATTATGAATTATAAATTTTAAAATGTATGTAATATTAATTTAGATCTTTTAAGTGTATTATTTTAAACTTTAATTTACGAAATAGGTTCTTTTAATATATTCATTAATAATTTGTTAGACTTTAAACATATTAAGTTCGAGCATGAAAAAAATTCAAAAAAAACGACGACATAAATTTATACCATTAAATTTATAATATGAGTCAAATTCGTCAAAATCAAAGTTTGACTCGACTGAACATATTTTTCCGTAGAACTGCCATAGTATAAGTCAAATATATTTATGATTATATTTCATACTAACTTTCTTGATAAAAAAGTAAAACTTGCTAATTTTAAATTAGGTTTTCTATAGTATAGATTCACCGGTGAAACTTTTTTTTTTCTCTCTCTCCAGAATTTGAAGATTGAAGTACACAGCCTTAGAATGGTGATTTTGAATATTATTACTTTATAACACTTAGCCATATCTTAAATGCTAAAAAATAATATTGTTTATGAAGATCCACTCCCACTGGTTAAACAAGCAGCAGCCACGTCTGGTAGTGGCGCAATATCAGATTCATTATTTAGTCGAGGTGGACAAATTGTAACTGAACTACTTGGAGCTAATGGTTTAGGTGATGATCAAATGGAATTTTCTAATTAAATTTTTTAGAAAAAATATTTAAACGAACTTTTGACAATTATTTTAAAAAATAATAAAATTTTTAATAAAAAAATATTTTTTTTATTTTTAAACTTTATTTTTATAAAATTAATTAATTTTTTATCNAATTTATTTTTTTTTAAATGCATAAACTAAATTTTGTTGTGTAAAATTAAAAATATTAATAATTCTTAAATTATTTTTATTTATAAAAGAATAAAAAATATATTAATAATTAATAAATCACATAAACATGTTTTAAAAAAATATAATTAACAAAAAGACAAATTGATTTTACAAAATTAATTATTAGAGACCGAAATAGATATTTTTTTTAGGTCTCATACTTCTTAAAAAAATTATGAGAAAACGGGATAAATATTCACCTTAAATATTAAATTGTATAAAAAGTATTAAATGGTGGTGAAGATTATGCTAACCTCGGGTACTTCATTTGTTCCTACCGCCAAATTGTTCGAAAATCGCAAGATTATTAAATGTTCACCAAAAGTGAATGGTAATTCAGAGATTTATTTAGGGTTTCTTGGGGAAGTTTTAAAAGTAATTTTTTATATTTTTAATTTATAAAAAATAGTAATATTAATGTTTGGTGTAATTTTTAAAATTAAAATGTAGTTTTTTAAGAAATTATTTAAAAATTTATAGAAAAGTTAAAAAAAATTGACTTCTCGTATAATATTATTATTTTTTATCATATTTTTATAAAATAAACACTTTTAGAGCTAAAAATCTAAACACAAAATAACTTATTTATAAGCTAGTTCTAATATAGTCATTTATTGTTTAAGTTATTTTGTCAAAAAGAGTCTAATTAAGTTATTTATCTAAACTGAACCTTAATGCTCTTTATTTTTCTTCGATATTTTCATCTAGACTTATTATTTTAGGGTAAATTACTGAAATAAACCAAGTGCAGCCCAAAATTACTCAGATTCTCCAAAACAAAATTTTTTTCGTGAATGTCCCAAGACACATTTTTATATAAATCCACTACAAGAAAAGAGAGCTATTTTATCATTGTCTTTTTTAACAGCCATATTAAGAGTAAAAATTAATATATATTTTTGACAAATATCATAAATATCAAATTTTCTATGTTTTCTTGATAAATAATTTGACCGTAGAAAATTACTCCTCAATTTTGACGCACATTTATTTTCAATTTACTCCGCTGTTCCTCTTCTTCTTTAGGCTCCGTCAATTTTGCCATCCTCTTCTTTTTTGGGCTTCGTCAATTTTGGCATCACACTACTCTCAGTTTGGGATTATACTACTCATTCTTTATCTTCAAAATCTCAGTTTATTCTTCAATTTCAAGATCTCATCTCATTCTTTGTAAAAAAATTTTGTTAAAAATTTTTTATGATTAATAATTGTCAAAATAAATAGTATTTTTGACGGTTAAAATGTATCATAGAAAATATATTCTCAAACTTTTTTAAGAAATTATTTTTAACAACCAATATTTATCAAAATAAGATTTAAACTTTTTTCACAATTACTTATATGTTAAAAATACTATTTTTGACAAAACTTTTTTTAACATATTTTCATAGTTAAAATAGTGTCAAAATTTATTTTTTGACGAATTTTAATTTTTTTTACACATATAACTCTAAAAAAATAATCTATATTGTTGTAGTGATCAAATTTAATAAATTCAATTTACAGAAAATAGTACTAAATCGAATCAAGTAGATTTGAATTACATGCAACTTGAAAAAGCTATAAATCGAAACAATAAGCTTCGAACTAGAAATTGGCTTTGATTTAATGGTTTATGGAAATCGAAACCCATAGATTCAATTTACAAGCAACATCTCCTTCAATAATTTTTAATAAGCATAACTAATAATAATTATATTTAATAAATAACTTTTTAATTTTAAAATTTTATAATAAATATAAATATATAACTTTTAAATAAATTTATATATTTATTAATATATAAAGTTATATTAAATTTATTAATTTTAATAAGAATAAATTATATATTTATTAAAGACTTAGTTACTCAACATACTCTTTTAGTACTCTTTTTAAATACTCTCATTATTATTATTATTATTATTATTATTATTATTATTATTATTATTATTATATATGATCAATTTTTTATTTACTTTGTCTAAAAAGTGTAACACCCTAATATTCAAATTCTTATACTCGAGTCATAAGTCAATGATATTACGGTGGTACGACTCTCAGGTGAATTTTTAATACATAAGTATAGGTAATTTCGAAAGGAGTATTAATCGAGAAGCCTGGAAATGGAGTAAAATAAAATCACGAAGACGTATCACTCACGTTTCGGCAACTAAAAGATCAAGCGTGAAGTCAAAAACGATATAAGGATAAAGGCATAAAGGGGATTAAGAGATAACAACAGATAGGTATATATAACATAAGTAAATAGCCACTAGTCGCGACCCACGAAGTTTAGGCCGGCTATGGTACAGTATGAAAGTAGTTGACAACACTATCTCCTAATCTCTCCCAAAAGAAACATAAGAGCATCTATAGACAAATTTAAAAGAGTTCAATACATAATATAAGTTCTTCAAAATAAAAGTGGAGAGATTCTAAGCAAAACATAAAGTGGAGAATGTAAAGATCTTCGCCATCTCTCAGATGAACCACAGCTCACTTCTGAGCACCTGGACCTGTATCTGAAAAACAAGAGATATATACGGAATGAGAACCCTCGACCCATGGGTTATCAGTACGAAAAAAGTGCCAAATAAATACAATGCACTGCAATAAAAACTCACTAAGCATCCTAAACTTTCTTTCACCGAATATTCACCCTATGTTCTCACAAATCTATAAACATGCAACTGTCATAAGGGAATGCTAACTCTAAATCATATCTTTCATGTTTTTTTTCAACTCTTTCTAACTCCCCCCAACGAATTAGAATCAGGGTCATAAACAAAACCATCACCAGTTATTTTTGCCTCAACAATTCTATATCAATACTTCATACTCTCACCTGGAGCAAGTGAAATCACTTCACTGCGTCTATCCAGGGAACTCAAATTATCTCATTCAAAAATCATCATCATTATTCAATCACATCATCAATTCGTCTCATCAAGAACAGCCCTCAGCGGCCACCGATACCAGCATGAGGGATCTCTCAGTTGTACAAACACAAGCAATACAGGCAAGTAACACACAATTAAAGTACAAGTAGAACAAGTAGCACATAATCAGGTAACATAGCATATATGGTATAGCAATCCAAACAAGTAGGCAAACCCAAACAGTTCAATCATATGCAAATGATGTATGCCTGCCCTATGGCTAATGATATCATCTGTCGGTTATATAGCCAATCCGACACGTCCTGGTAGCTAACCATGGACAGAAACACCCATCACGGAGCAAGTAGGTTTGAGCTATAACCCCCTTGCTACTACTCGCTCAACCTAGAGCCAGTGGAATAACCATTACTGCGGCTACTACCCAGGTGGGTGTTAAAAAGCTCAACCTGGAGCAAGTGGATTCACCACTACTGCCGCTACTACCCAGGCATCACAATCTCTAACCTGGAGCAAGTGGGACGAACCACAACCCTTGCTACTGCCCAGGATCTCAAAACATACATTCATTCAGTTTTAAACCAATCATCATTGTTATCAAATCTCAAACATTAACCTGGAGCAAGCGGGACAAACTACCACCCTTACTACTACCCAGGTATGACAAATACACATTTATTCATAATCACCCTTCATTATTATTAATTCTCAGACAATGACCCGGAGCAAGCGGGACGAACCACGACCATGTTACTACCCAGGTATCACAGATACACATTTATTCAAAACTCCATAATTAAACTCATTTATCATAATCCTCTTTTCCCATCTCATACCCGGAGCAAGTGGACAATGCCACCGCCTACTACCTGGGGTCACACGTCACATTCAACACTTTCCATCATTATTCATTTACCACTTTCATTAATCATATATGCATCTCCGGCATACTCGCCACATGTTCAAGCTTCCTGAATCAATCATAATCATTTAATCATTAATCATATACATGCACATATTCATCCATATTTCAATGCTTGTCATAAACATCCGGATCATAACATATACAACACCCTCACCATCATCCTCAGCAACTCATACAATAGTCATTACTCATCATTCATCATTGATTCTTACTTTACTTCATCCACAAGTTACCACATGTCCTAACTTCTTTTCATCACTAGGCATGCTATAAAGATTTAGGACCCAGATGATGAAAATAGAGGCTTAGAAGTCTGAAATTCGGCTTTAAAAACTCAAAAACCAACTTTTGCTGAAAACAGGGTCGCGCATCGCCCATACGCATGTGTGGAAAGCCAAAAAGGATAGTGACGCGTCGCATACGCGTGGGTGGGAGAAAATCCAAGCGACGACCGCGCGTCAGCCACTCGTACGCGTGGGTGCGTTTTTTGCCCCATGCACAAAGCCAGCGCAATTCTCACACAACTCTCGGGAATTTGGCTGGATAATTGGATTAGCACATCGACGCGTACGCGTCGGCCAGGCGCATGCGTGGGAAGTGAACATTTGAAAACGACGCATGCATGTCGACCATGCCTATGCGTGGAAGTGTGTTCTGCCAAAGATTTTACTAAGTTAAAAAGTTGAGGAATTCACAGTTTCAAACCCCAAACTTCCAACACACATAACTTCTTCTAGAAAATTTCTTTTTCCACCATTTCTAAACTGTTGGAAAAATCGTTGAATAAACTTTCATAAAAGTCTAATTTCGAAGAATTCCAAACTCCGCGGACCGAGTTATGGACCACCAAAGTTGGTCAAAAATCAGTTTTTACCCAAAACTAGAAATCACCAATTTTTCCAATATTCACAAGCCAAATTCATTTCCACTCATGCAAATGACTACAACCCTATCACATTCACATAATTATACTAAAAAAAAAAAAAATCAAACCTACCTCATCTATACAATTTCACCCAAAACCATCATATTGCACACTTCAATTCCTCAAATCATATTATTTAATAACCAAACCAATTATTCACACATTCAATATCTAAAATCCATCCAATTACTTATATCATCACACAATACACACATCAACTTACCTTCCTTACCTCTTTCCGGCCTCCGGACCAAAATTCACGGTCTCCGGTCCAAATTCACAAATTAATTGCATATTCCACAAACCAATACTCGTTATCCAATTCATCATATTCTCAACACACCAAACATACAAATTCACACAATTCTCAACCCAATCATTAATTTACATTACATATCAACTATGCATATTAGCACCAACCATTCACACAATCCAAACTTAACCCTAGGAGCATCTAGCCTAGGAATTCTCATCACACCACACGGTACTTAAATGAAACTTAAACCGTACCTCTTGAAGGCAAACCAATTGAGCCTCTTCTTTGGAAGTCTCCACCAACTCTTAACTCCAAGTCTCACCAAAGCTTTTCAAGTAACACCAACCTCCTAATTGTGCACCAAAATCACCAAATACACTAATATAACCAATTTTACATATATACATCAACCTAAGGTTCATGAAAATGATGAATCACAAGGGTTTGAGTACTTCTTACCTCAGTCCATATGAAATAGGGATCGAATCCACTTAGAATTCATGTTAGAGTATTCATAAACAACCAAAATCACAAGATTTCAACACTAACTACTCAAAAACGTGTAATAATGGAGAATTTTGAAAAATAGGCATGGATGAATAGAATACTCACCACAAAACTTAAACAGAATTATAGAGAATGAGATGAGTGACGCGTGGCCGCAAAAGACTCGTCAATCGGAGTTTCGTAGCTCAAGTTATGGTGATTTAAAGTTGGAACTTAGATTAGGTTTTCTCCTCTCTTCTCTCTTCTCCAAAGGTGCGCCCCTTCCCTCTTCCTTTAGGGTAAATGAGCTGAAATTCTCATAATTAATATTTATATATGTTGGATCTTGGGCCCACTTGGGCCCGGTTCACTTATTTTTGTCTGTTGGCCCAATTTTGGGCCAAAACCTTTAAGATTAGCGCTCTAAATCGCAATTTAAATATTTCTACCTTCCCTAATTAAAATTCTTAATTTCTTAACATCATTTACTTATAATCAATTTTCTTAGCTGCAGTACCAGACAGATCTCAGCCGGTACTGCCAGTCAAAATTTCAATGCGCGTTTTTACGCAAAAAACTATGTTTTCCAACTCAGAAAAATTCACCAAATCCAAATATCATAGTTAAATTATTAAATTCTAATTGCCAAATTTTCTAACCATATTCACTCCTATTTAATTTATTATTTAATTAATTACAGTTTGATCGGGTTTTACGAAAAGAGTCAACAATTCATATATAATAATTTTATTATCGAGAATACTTAAAAAAAATACTAAAATATGTTATTTAATATATGTTAATTTTAATTTAATAAATAAATATTAATTTTAAAAAAATTTCGTAATTAAATATTTTGTTAGCTTATTTTATTAATATATGAAATAAAATATTTTTTAATTTTAAAATTATTATTGATTAGAAGAGTATTGTATTTGAAATTTGAGTAAATATATTCTTTAATAAATTTATTTATATTATACCACAAGAAAATATTTTATTCCATGCAAAACAATTTTAAAAAATGACTTAAAAGATGTTAGTACTATAAAAGACTTAGGTAAATACACTTTTTTGGACAAAGTAAATAAAATATTTAATTACAATACTTTTTCAAAATTAATATTTATTTATTAAATTAAAAATAACATATAAATTAACATAGTTTAGTATTTTTTTAAGTACTCTCAATAATAAAATTATTATGTATGAATTGTTGATTCTTTTTGGATAAAGTAAATAAAAAATTGATCATATAATAATAATAATAATAATAATAATAATAATAATAATAAGAGTATTCTGAAACAAACACTAAATATATAGAGATCAGTTATGTATAAATCGAATTAAATGGATTTGATTTAATCACATATTGAAACAAACACTAAACTGAATCCATTTTATTCGAATCACCTTGTTGTTCTTGAATCTTTGTAAATTGAATTCATTTGGTTCGATTTACATGCATTTAAAAATCGAATGCAGTTGTTTCGATTTATGATCATTTCTAGTTCGAAGTTTATTGTTTCGATTTATGGCCTTTCTCAGGTTGCATGTAATTTGAATCTACTTGATTCGATTTAGTACTATTTTCTGTAAATCAAATTTATTAATTTTGATTTATATAAAAATGTATCTTGGGACATTCACAAAGAAAATTTTGTTTTGAGGGATTCGAGCAATTTTGGGCCGTAGTTGGTTTATTTCAGTAATTTACCCATTATTTTATTTTCTTTTAAGAATTATAAAGTCATCACAAAAATTAATAAGTAAATGGAACAACCATTCTTCTCTGAAGTTAAAACTTAAAAGTAATATCTAGGAGTGGGTGTTAGTCGAAATAATTATTTTCGAAAGGTTAAGCTGATTCGAAAAGTTGATAAAGTGTCGAGATGGAAGCAAGGACTAAAAGAGATACACGTGCAAGCATTAAGTGGAGATTATTTGGCATTGATTCGATTTCGATATTTTGGTAAATCGAGCAGTTACACGAATGAAGGGGATCAAGGGCCTTCTTTGAATTAAGGATTTGTTGGTAATGTTCTTGGGCAAAAGAGCGAGAATGGTTACCTTAATCTACTCACGCGAAGGGGCACGAATTCTTTAATGATCAGTTATGGAAAAAGGGCTATAAATAACAGGAAGTAGTACGGCACAGAGGTTGGAACTTTTCTCCAGAAATACACTCAAGCACACTCACATCCCCAGCGAATTTTTGAGTCTGCATTCAAGTTCGATTTCTGTAGGGTTCCTTCCATTGTCTTTACTTTTCAATTTTACAATTTCTGCAAACTTTATCTTTTCTTGTTCAATTTATCTTCAAATCATATTTTAATTTCATTGTCAAATTTACATTTCAGTATTTTTACTTTTCATATCAAAAGTTCTTTGACCCAGCCAAAGGCATTTTAATTGCTTTATTTAAAATTCAATGCAAACCATTTCGATTTCAGTCAGTTTTATCTTTCGAAATCTTTATTTTACACTTTTTTAGTCTTTTGCACCTTTTAAACTCCTTTCCCTTATAATGCTCATCTAATTCGAGAACCTTTGATGCACTTATAGAAAAATTGGTACCATCAAAAGAGGAGTAGGTTTCGCTCCCAAACCATTAGAATCAAACCACCATCGATTTGTTAAAAATTGGCAAAACAAATTGGCACGCCCGGTGGGACAGTTTTAAACTGAAGTGTGTTAAAAGATTTTTGGTGTTATTTGGTGTATGCAATTGAGAAGTGGAAGGATTATTCACATGGCTGATGAAGTGTCAAATGTAAATGGTAGTTCATCCACCAATGACAGCATACCAGTAAATGTGCAATCTTCAGACGTTACTTCACGTTCAGAAGGCTTGATTATAAGTGAAACTGTAGTAGTTACTAGTGTACAAACTGGAAATAATGGGCGTAATATTCATCCACGTAGTAACTTACCACCAGTCTAGCCTCCAGTAACTACTGGTTGGCCTTCTTATGGCCTTCCTCTCGGTTATATTCCACCGGTGAGTGGTTTGGTTCTTCCTGTTCGTTTTGGGAGTGTAAATGGAGTAAATAATTCTCAAAACCCACAATAGCATTCCGAATTCTCTCGTGATTATAATGTGGGCTCTATGTCGAATGCCTCTAATTCTATGGAGGCCTTTCGACAACATGTAGAGGAAAGTTATCATGATTAGGTCAATTTATTGACTCCATAAATGACTAAAATTCTAAATCCTATGATGGCTAATTACGAATCAAAATTCGAACATCTTGCAAGGCAAGTTGAACGGATTGCTCGAATCGTTGATTATGATGAAGGCGAAAGGCATGATGTCAGGGGGGATAATAAGGGTTTCAAAAATATATTTCAAAATGAAAAGAATGTTTTAAATAGAGAGAATTCTCAAATAATTCCCCGTGGTCAAAATGCATATGATGTTCTAGCCCAATTACATGCTAATCATGGTGGTGAACTTTATCAAGTCACAAGGATTGTAGAAGATGTACTTAATCGAGTCGGTTTGAACGTTGGGTTTATGAACCAACCCCATTTTGTGGCTGCTTTTCCTCAAGTTGTTCAAATGACTTATGTGCCAAGAGAGGGTGAAGAATCCAAAAATAATTACAAAATTTGTAGGGAAGTTTTTTCCTTCTTCGTTAATGAAGAATGCATTTACTTGGTTTTCGAATCCTAGACCAAATTCGATAATAATATGGAATCAGTTGGAAACTGCTTTTCATGCTCAATTTTATCGAGAGGAGTTGAATGTAGTAGTTACTAACCTAGTAGCTTTGAAACGAGAAGATGGTAAAACCATTGATGACTATATGATATATTTCAAAAATGATAGAAGTAGTTGTTATGTGTCATTACCTGAGAGTGAAGTGGTGAAAATAGCAGTTTTGGGGGTAGGATTCTATATGCGTCGAAAACTGCTTAATGTGCATATACCTGATCTGGCCCATTTGGCTGAAAGGGTTCGTCAGGTTGAACTTATGAAGAAGAAAAAAGAGAAATATAGGAACGAACAAAGGATAAAGAGTAAATCTTTTACTCAAAAGGAGAAGGTTGCTTATGTGGCCATGGAATACTCGGAAGAGGAGTTCGATTTCGAGGCGGAGGTTGATTTGGCTGAACTTAAAAAGGGTCCTCCATATGTTTGTTCTTTAGTTAAAAAGCTCCCGAGTAATGAAAAGTTGAATGATTCAAAACTAAAGAGTGAAAAGAAATATAGTTTTGATATCTTGAAATTTGATCAGATTTTTGACGTGTTACTTAAAGATAAATAGTTAATTATGCCTGAGGGTAGAACTTTACTTTCGGTGAAAGATTTAAATGGAAAACTTATTGTAAATTTTACCAAGCAACTAGTCATTCGACTAACAGCTATGTTCATTTCAGGGACCTGATACAGGAGGCCATTATGGAAGGACGCTTGAAGTTTGATGATGGGAAGAAAGAGATAAAAGTTGATGCTGATCCTTTCGAGGCTGAGGCCAGTTTTGCTGAACCATATTTTGTAGTAAATATGGTTGGAATGTCTTATGATTTTGACGTGGCTCTAGGTGATTTCGCGTCAGAAGTCCAATCTGTATACCCTGGTGTAGGGGATGGATTATTGGAGTTCCTTATGCAGCAAAAACTTAAAGATCGAGATGTATCTCTGTGTCCTCGATGCTGAGGCTACAGCAATCTTTGGGAAAGAGAGGATGAAAAAGGTATTGGCTCATAGAGAGGAGCAGGCTCGTCAAAAGCAACCAATTAGACGAGTGGAAGGACAAAGTTCCAAGGCTCCTCAGCAGAATACTGTCGCACCGATGAGCCGTTCTCAGGCTATAGGAATTCAATGGATTTGAAATTGTCGAGAATTCCAGAGTCGAGATGCCCAATACTGACAGAACCCACAGTGGGACATCAGGGACCTCCTCGAGGCCAATATCCTTACCACCATGGCCGAGCCAGAGGGTACTCAAGGGGTAGATGAAGATGGGATCAACCGCAAAATAAGAAGACTCAGTCTGGTAAAGGCAAGGGGGCAACGCCCTTGGTGCACTCTCGAATAGTCTTTCCCTCTGATGGAGAAACATGTCCAAAGGGTATTCCTTCCCCTACGAAGTTGGACAAAGGCAAAGCAATAGTTAATACTCCAAGTGCTGACAAAGACAAAGATGTTGACTTTGATGAAGAGTATTTCGAAGAGGGAGATGATGAAATGGTTGGAACTATTTCAATTATTCCAACTGAATACTTGGGTGAGTATGAAGGAGACCTTGAAGAAGATTATGATATGGATGCTGAAGAAGCCTTTTCTTTCATCCGATATTGGGATAAATGATGAGCGAATATTTTATACGCTTTTTGGCATCATTTTCATATAGTTTTTAGTATGTTTTGTCTAAGTTTTATTAAGTTTTCATAAGTTTTAGTGTAAAATTCACATATTTCTACTTTGAGTTTGTGTATTTTTATGCAATTTCAGGCATTTTTTGGTTGAAATTGAGGAGCTGGAGCAAATGTCTAATTCAGAGGTAGAGAAAGCACTGTAGATGCTGTCCGGATCTGACCTCCTTGCACTTGAAAGAGATTTTATAGAGTTATAGAAGTACAAAATAGAGCGTTCTCAACAGCTATGGAAAGTGGACTTCCAGAGCTTTCCAGAAATATATAATAGTCCATACTTTGCTTCAGAATTGAAGGCCCAAAACTGGTGTCCAACGCCAGCCCCTTGCCCTAGTCCAGGCGTCCAGCGCCCAAAGGAGGAGACCAACATCCAAACGCTTAGAGAGGACCCCCTAGCCAGCGTTCAACACCCTAGAGGCCTCATAGTATGTTGATCTCATCAAGCTCAGCCGAAACACTCACCAAGTGGGCCCCAGAAGTAGATTTTAGCACTAAAAAGACTGTTTTACCCCTCTTATGTAATCCTTAGTCATTAGTTTAGTATTTAAGGGATATTTTACATAATCATACATGACCTTTTGGCTATATTTCATTTTTCACATGGTGTTTTCTACCAGTATGAGTTTCTAAATCTCCTAGGTTGAGGGGAGGAGCCTTGCTGAGTTCTGTGAATTAATAAAAGTATTACTGTTTCTCTTCAATCTGTGTTTCATTCAATTCTAAGATGTATATTTGTTCTTCAAGTTAATGGTTGATCCGTGACAATCAGCTCCATTCTTCATACTAAGACCGCGTGCCTGACAACCATCCATGTTCTTCTTGGGTTCGTGTGAATACGTGACTAGAAAGCATCGAACTGCCAACTCAATTATACATCTCTTAGATGGCTAATCCACGACTTTGTTGGGGACTTCTCGAGACACCAGTTCAGCCGAGGTTTGGGAAGATTAGGGTCTCTGTGGTAGAGGCTAGAACCCAAAGGTGCAGCATTCTCTGATCTTAAAGATTTGACCTTGTCTGTGGCATTTTAAGTAGGATCATTAAGAAGAATGGATTGCAGAAGCTTCACCCTCAATCAGAATGGATCCGCAAAAACCCTGGGGTTCAGATCTGGAGGAGATTGGCGACTGTGGCCGTATGGCATTGATCACATACAGCCTGCCATAGAAGAAATCATTTATAATTAAAGAAGGCAATAATACCAGAGTTAATCAAGAAGGACAAAGCATCTCCAAGCCTTAACCACCTTCTTATCATAGTTTACACGACTTCTGAGTTCTGATTACCCTTTTTCATTTCTTTTATACTTTTAATCAAATTCAAACCAATAACTCTTCTATCCGCCTAACTAAGATCTGTAAGATAACCATAGCTTGCTTCAAATCACAATCCTCGTGGGATCGACCCTGACTCACTCAGGTATTACTTGGATGACCCAGTGTGCTTGCTGGTTCAGTTGTACGAAGCGTGGGGATTCCTACACCAAGTTTGTGGCACCATTGCCGGAGACTGTTTGAGTTTGGACAACTGATGGATTATCTTGTTCCCTAGATCAAGTATTGTCTTTAATTTTTTAGAGTCTTTTATTTTATTTTTCTTTTTTATGAAAAAATAAAAAAAACTTAAAAATAATTCTTTTCTTTGTTTAATCTTTGTTTTTGGTTTGAGTCTTTTGTTTTTGTTCTTGTTGAAATTTTCAAAATTTTTTAGTCTTTCTAAAAATTTTCAAAAATAGTTTCTTTGTTTAAATCTTGTATCAATCTTTAAGTTTGGTGTCTTCTTGTGTTTTTCTTTTATAATTTTCGAAAATTTTGTGTTTGGTTTTCAAAAATTTTAAGTTTGGTGTCTTTTGCATGTTCTTGTGTTCCTTGAATTTTTTTACTTTTGTTCTTGGTGTTCTTCTTGATCTTCAAAGTGTTCTTATTTTTCTTTTTGTTTTGATCTTAAAAATTTTATGTTTGGTGTCTTTTTGGTGTTTGTCTTCAAATTTTTGAAAACTTAGGGTCCTAGATCTAAAAATTTTTTATATTTTGTGTCTTTTACCTGCTTTTCTCTTTCCTCATTAAATTCAAAAATAAAAAATATCTTTTCTATCTTTATTTTAATTAATTTTTGAAAATTTTAAATAAAAATTCAGATTTTAATTTTAAATTTTTATCTTATCTTATCTTATCTTAGTTTTCAAATTTCAAAATAAAATCTTTTCAAAAATCTTATCTTTTTCAAAATCTTATCATATCTTTCTATCTTTCTTCAAAATTCAAAAATTTAAAATTTAAAATTCAAAAATCTTATCTTATCTTATCTTATTTCAAAATTTATAGTTCAAATTTCAAATTTTAAATTCAAATCTTTTTTAATCTTTCATCTTATCTTGTTTTCAAATCTTTTCTTAATTAGTTACTTGTTTACTCTCTCTTCTTTTTCAAAACTTCCTAACTAATTCTTCTCCCTCCTAATTTTCAAAAATTTCTTTTTCTATTTCTCTCTCTTCTTTTTCGAAATTCATAATTAAATTTTCAATTCCTTATAATTTATTAACCTTTATTTTTCGAAATGAATAAATAAATAAAATAAAATTAAAAATATTTTAATTATTATTTATCTTTTCTACCTCTATTTATTCGAACTCTTCTTCTACTTCTATCTTCATTCTTCTTCCTCTTCTTTCTTCACGTCTCACTGGGAGCTCTCTATACTCAAATCAGACATAGAAGCTTCTTTTGTTTCTTTCTTTTCTTCTTTTCTTGTTTATGACCAGGAACAGCGATAAAGAGGCTCTCTTTAATATTGATCCTGAATCTAAGAGGACTTTAAGAAGGATGATGAAACCAAATTTGATGATGATTTTGGTTGAAATTGAATTGATTTCATCATATAAACTTGCACTTATTCCCTTAAATAGCATGATTTTGAGTTTCCTTCCTAATTTGTGCTTGATTATGAAAACATGCTCTTTTATGCTTAATTTAGTTTATTTTATTCCATTTACCTTCCATTCGATACCTTGATGTTGTTTGTGAGTGATTTCAGATGTATAAGATAGGAATGGCTTAGAGAGAATGGAAGAGGAGCATGCAAAGAGGAGGAAGAATGAAAAAAATCAAAGGAGAAGAGCAAAGTGATGTGTGCGTACGCGCAGACCTGTGTGCGTACGCACAGGCATCAAAGTGGAGCGAGGCATGTGCGTGAGCTGCATCTTGCGCGTCATGCGACCATCCAAAGCATCGCCTAGTATGCGTGTGCACAAGCAGAGATTTTGGCCGAGTGTGCGTACGCACAAGTGCCCGCACATGCCTTCATTAAAATTGCACGTGACTTGCGATTTCGGTGGATTGAAGGCCCAATTCTGAAGTCAACAGCTGATAATGAAGGGGGAAAACCATACCATACCATAGCATAACATTAGGATAGTTTTATGAGTAGTAGTAGGAAGCTTTAGTATAGCTTTTCTCTAAGTTTTCCATCTTCTCTATTAGAGTTTTACATTTTAGTGCCATTTCCATTTTTTATCTTGGATTTTGCTAGCTTCCATTGTAAGTATTTCTTTATTATTACTCTTTATAGTTACATTTTCCTTTTTCTCTTTCTTGTCATTAAGGTCATAGTTCACATATATCTACTTTTTGCAATTTTGATTTATTGTTGATGATTTTGATGATTAATGATTGTTATATGCTCGTTTGAGTTAGTATTGTTGCTTTTGATTATTTGTCTCTCATACTTGCAATCATTTTCTCATTTTTCCCATGTTTAGTGTTTTTGCCCACCAAGTGTTTGACAAAATGTCAATTTTGATTATGGGCTAATTTTTCATCTCTTGGCTTGGGAAAAGTGAGAAATTGGGTTCCTAGAGTTGGAATGTCCAACATTTAGTGATGATTCTTGGGTTGTTAATTGTTTTTGTTCCCACTAACACTAATTTGTTGCTAAGGTAATTATCAAGCAAGCTAGCATTTGTGGGTTAAGAACACTTATACTCATTTAACTTACTCTCCGATGTGAGGGTTAATCAAGTGAGATTAATCCGTTATAATTGTCATAGTTGTGGTTTCAACAAGGAAAGGACCCTTAGCTCATTCCAAGCTAAGATTCCATTTATGCTTTAATTCATTCACACACACATATATCAATCCCTTTATACATTACTTGTCTATAGTATATAGCTAGTTCTTTAATTCCTTTATTAGTTCATTTGTTACAATTTTTAAATGTTCTTTTATTTTCTTATATATTCATCTCTTCATTGAAAACCCCTTGAGTCTCACAACCGGAATTGTACACTCATTGTTCTCAAGAGTCCTTGGGAGATGACCCGGGAATTGAAAACTCTCGGAATTGAATTGAGTTTGAATAGTGACATCTTTTGAATTCAAACTTTGGTTGTTGGCCCATTGTTGGGTTGGGAACTATACTTACAATGCCCATCCTGATTTGAGAAAAATTCCTAACCTGCTTTGGACGTAGCACCAAGTTTTTGGTGCCGTTGCCGGGTACCGCATTAAGTGCAATGAGTGCTATAATTTTGGTTGTTGTGAATATGTGAATAGTATGAATAGTTGATTTTGTTTGTTGCTTGATATTAATTGATATAAGGCGCCTCTATCTAGCTAGTTTTAGTAATTATTGACTATTAGGTTGTTTTGTTTATTTGCTTTTTTTGTTTTGCTCTTGGTAATCGCATACTTTCATTGATTCCTCAGATGAATGACACGATCACTTCCAGACCCGAGCTTGGCCCATTTTGATCCGGAAATAGACAGAACTTTAACTCATATTAGGCAAGCTCAGTGCCGGCTAGCATTTGTGAATAGTAAATTGGGCTCTCTTGAAGAGCACACCAATTTACCATCACACTCAAACCGTGATTCTCATTCTTCAAATAATGAGGAAACCTTATATTCTTCTGTGGGGAGTACTGAAGTTTCTTTGAATGAATCAGGTGACAGTACTATGGCGGAACCTCCTTGTAGAATCACCTTGAAGGAAGCCAGAGCTCTAGATATAAACTTACAACCGATACAAATCCGGTATCTGGATTTGGATCCAAATTTTGAGCTCAAGACCAGCACAATAAACTTGCTCCCCAAGTATAATGGGCTACCCGGAGAAGATCCCCTAAAGCACCTAAAAAAACTTTCAAGTTGCATGCTCCACTGCGATAAGACATGGAGCGGATGAAGTGGCAGTTATGGTTATCACTTTCCCTTTCTCTTTGGAGGGAAAAGCGAAGGAATGGTTTTATACTCAACCAAAGGATGTTATTTCTAATTGGGACTTGCTGCGTAAGGAATTTCTGGAAAACTTTTATCCACCTTAGAAAACAGATTGGCTACGGAAGAAAATCTCTTGCATAATGCAAAGAGATGGGAGACTATTTATGAGTACTGGGAGAGATTCAAGAAGTTGTTGGAAGCTTGCCCTCACCACCGCATTGACGAGTTAGTGCTTATCAGTTATTTTTGCCAAGGGATGAATCCGCAAGACAAGCTTCTTCTAGATGACGCAAGTGGAGGATCCCTCACCAAAAACAAAACCGCTGAGGAAGATTGGGAAGTCATAGCAGATTTGGCGGACTCTACTCAACACTCAAGGGCAAGAAATCCACAACCAAAAGCTTTAAGTGAAGTTTCTCCTTCCGGAGATGCCATTTTGACCAAGACCCTTGGGGAGATGACAATTTTGTTGAGACAAATCACCCAAGGACAACAAATTCCTCAAGCATTGCTATCTCCTCCACCTTAACCTCCAAGAATCGAAGGACCACCAAGATCATGTGGTATTTGTGCTTGTCGCGGCCATTACACCGATGAGTGCCCTCAAATCCAAGAGGACACTACATTGGCGGTAGCTAATCCATACCCACAAAGGTCCATCTACAATCAAGGATCTCATCGACATGGGGAAAATCAAAATCAAGGATGGAGGAATAATTCTAATCAAAGGTGGAACCAAGCTTCTCAAGCTCAACCCTATCCAAGCCAACAAGTCTACTATCACCAACGTTCCCAAGGTCAACCACAATACCAACAAACCTACCCACAACCACAACAACATCACTACCCATCATACCAACAACAAAGTCCACCTCATCCCCAACCCAACCAACAACCACACTCTTAACCTCAAGGAAGATATCAACACCCAATTAGTAGACCTAACCCTCCTCAAGGCAATCAAGCCCCCTCTCCAAATCAACCGTACATGAATGACACACTTCACACCTTCATGCAAGAGCAACGGGAGTTTCACAAGAAGCGAGAGACATAGGAAAGCATCAATGCTATTACCCTTAGGAGTGGCACCAAGTTGGATGAAATTGGTGTTGTGCCTACAAGTTGGAGGAAAAGGAGAGGAAGTGGAAGTGATAAGAGTTGGGGAAGAAAGCATTGCAGAGAAGGGGAGGAACTACTCAATATCAAAGAGCCAAAAAGGAATAACCTTCTTGAGGAACCTGCACAAATTTTCTTTCCCATCCTGGCTAAGAAGGCTAAAAAGCATGAAGGTCTTGATCCAAATGTGGTAGAAATTTTCAAGAATGTGAAAGTTACCGTCCCTCTCTTTCAAGCCATTCAACAAGTGCCAAAATATGTAAAATTTCTCAAAGATGTGTGCAACCATAAGGACAAGATTGGGGAGCTAAACAAGAACCCGATAAATGACTTTATCTCCTCTGTTCTTCCAAAAAAGTGCAATGATCCCGGTCTATGTTTGGTTACTTGTGTGATTGGTGGGATGGAGTTCATGGACTGTATGTGTGATTTGGGGGCGTGTGTAAGTATCATGCCACTCCCCATTTATAAGAAATTGAACTTATCACTATTAAAGAGGTCAGGGGCAAGATTTGTATTGGCAGATAAGAGCATTGTGTCGGTTGTGGGCATTGTAGAGAATCTTTTGATTAATATCCAAGGGTTGATCTTTTCGGTGGACTTTCACATTTTGGAGACCCCTCCAATTGACTCGGACAAACCATCATCCATTCTCCTTGGGAGACCATTTTTGAAGACGTCCCGATTCAAATTGGATGCACATTCCAGAGCTTATTCATTTGAGTCCGATGGAAGAATAGTGAAGTTTACATTAGATGGATCCAAGAAACCTACCTTTGAAGTCTACTCCATTTTAGGTTGTGATTTGATTGAAGAGAAAGTGATTGAATCTAGTGAGGAGCAAGAAGAAGACAAGAATACCAAGGAGTTAGAGATTTTCCTCTTTGGAGAGGCCCCAAGTCATCAATGAAGTCATGCAAGTCCAACTTAGGACTTTAAACCAAAGTGCTCGGTGGGAGACACCCTACCATGGTGACATTACTCTAACTTTCTCTTTGTTTATAGCTCTTTGATTTAGTTGCTTTCTTGTGATATGATGATTAGCTTAGGATTGGTTTGATGTTTTTGAGTTAGATAAGTTGAATTGCTTGTGAATCATGAATTTATGAATGCTTGTATGATTTGAGGTTGATATGTTGATGCACTGAGGCTTGGTGCCTTAGTTTTTAAAAGAAAAAAATTTTGAAACAGGACATCTGTGCATATGCACGTTGCTGTGCGTGTGCACACAACTGCAACTTTCACTACCTGTGCGAGCGCACAACCCTGTGCGCCCACACACTCTTGGTAATGCCCTCTGGTCGTACGCCAGCACAGCCTGTGCGTGGGTGTTCCCCTGTTTTTCTTGATCTGTGTGTGCGTACTACCCTGTGCGTACGCACGCATATCCCTTTTCACGCTCTCTGTGCGGCCGCACATCCCTATGCGTCTGCACGCTAATTTGCACCCCTTTTGGTGGGAGCGCTAGCATGGCCTGTGCGCGTGATCCCCCCTGTACCTTTGCTTCTGTGCGTGTACATGGATCTATGTGCGCATGCACACATGTCTTTTCCTCAAGCAATTTGATAAAAAAAAAAGAGCGAAGCCATTTGTGCGAGCGCACGTAGCTGTGTGTCCGCATACCTTATTGCAACCCTTCTGTTGGGAGCAATCGCACGTATTGTGCACTAACATCCCTCTCTTTTTCACTTCTTGTGCGTACGCACCTGCTTATGCGTACGGACACACCCCTCTTCTAGCCACCCCTGTGCACGCGCTCACGTTTGTGCGCCCGCACAAAACTTTTTGCACCCACAGTTTGCAGCGATCGCGCGCTGTCTGCGTTCGCATCCTTCCTTTTTTTTCCCGTTCTTTGGTGTTAAATTAAGATTGAAATTGAGTAAGTTAGGTAGGTTTAGAATACCAACCCTTGTTTACAGCTTCTGTTTCGTAATTAAGTTGGATAACTGAATATACGGAGTTCTAGGATTGCGTA
This sequence comes from Arachis duranensis, assembly GCF_000817695.3. Lineage (NCBI taxonomy): Eukaryota > Viridiplantae > Streptophyta > Magnoliopsida > Fabales > Fabaceae > Arachis > Arachis duranensis. The sequence continues at coordinate 33,423,163 of NC_029772.3, read as the reverse complement.
AGGCATTCTCAGGACCTTATTTATTATACGCGTGGCATTCTTACCATGCTGAGAACCTCTGGTTCTCATTCCATATTGTATTGTTATTTTTTAGATGCAGGTCAAGAGGCTCCTCGCTAGGCGTCTGGATCTTGGGAAGCGAAGTAGTCCTTTGGTGTATTTTGGTTTCCTGTTGTATATATGTATATATGTATTTAGCTTACTCTCCAAGTAACTTATGTATGCTGCTCCTCTTAGAGGTTGAGGGAGAGATAGGAGTTTACTTTGGCATTTTGGTGTATTTTGGGAATACTTATGTATGTTCATAGGTATATATATATATATATATATATCCTCCGGCCAGCCTTAGCTTCGCAGGCTGAGTCAGGGGCTAGTTATACTGTTTCCTTGGCTTTCCTTTACTCTTTTGTTTACTTTAATCTTTTTCCTTTTAGGTTCCTTTACACACAAGTAATCCTATTCTTTGAGCGTTGCGCTTTTCATTTTGCGATTTTTGTTTACCTGTTTGTTTCAAGGCTTCTAGTGTGTTATTTCTTTCATTATTATATGTATATTTTTACTGTTTAGAGGTCCGTAATACCACACTACCTCTGTTCTATGACTTAAGCGTAAAACACTATGTAGCAGGGTGTTATAGGAGAATACTATGGAAACTCCTACAATCCTTCATGGAGGAATCATCCTAACCTTTCATGGAAGGATCAACAGAAGCCTCAACAAGGCTTCAATAATAATCACGGTGGAAGGAAACAGAATAGGTTCAACAACAGACCACCATTCCCATCTTCTTAAGGAAATATGGATACTCCTAAGCAAAGCCTTTCTGACTTAGTAACTCTAGTCTCCAACCTCTCCAAGACCACTCATAGCTTCATAACTGAAACACCATCAGAAATTTAGAGGTACAAGTTGGTCAATTGAGCGAGAGGATCCCCAAGACTCCTCCCAACACTCTTCACAGTAACACTGAAGTAAACCTAAGAGAAGAGTGCAAGGCCATCACCACAGAGGCAGTGGCCAAATCTGGAGAGATTAGAGAGGCATTAAACACCAGTAAAGAAGATCTCACTGGGCGTTCAATGCCCATCGCTCACTGGGCGTTCAACACCCATCCTAGCAGCAAAGCTGGTGTTGAACGCCAGCCAGAGAACACTGGCTAGGCATTCAACACCCAAACAGACAGGGAAGCTGGCGTTGAACGCCAGCCAGGACATCCCTGTTGGGCATTCAACGCCCAAAATGGTAAGGGAACTGGCGTTTAACATCACTAAGGGTATACAACATGGGCGTTCAATGCCCAAAGAGCCATCAGAGCTGGCATTGAACGCCAGTGAAGGCACACCCTCTGAATGCTCAATACCTACTTAAGAAATCCCTATCCAAGAACTAAAAGAAGCCAAGGCTCATATAGAGACCATAGAGGTTCCTTTGCATGCACTTCTGCAATGCATGAGTTCTGATGAACACTCATCCTCTAATGAGGATGAAGACACTAGGGAAGAGCAAGTTGCTCGGTACCTAGGAGCTCTTATGAAGCTGGACGCCAAGCAATTTGGTACAAAGCCTTTGGAGGAAGAACCTCCACTGATTATCAAAGAACTCAATGCTTTGGCACCATGACCTTTGAAAAGGCTCTGTGTGACCTTGGGTCAATCATAAACCTCATGCCACTCTCTGTAATAGAGAATCTAGGAATCTTTGAGGTATAAATTGCAAACATCTCACTAGAGATGGCAGACAAGTCAATGAAGAAGCCATATAGCTTAGAAGAGGATGTCTTGGTAAAGGTTGAAGACCACTACATCCCTACAAACTTCATAGTCTTAGATACTAGGGAAGATGAGGATGAATCCATCATCCTTGGAAGACCTTTCCTAGCCACTGCCAATGCTATCATTGATGTAGCTAAGGGAGAACTGATCCTACAACTAGGGGATGATCACATCTTGTTTAAGATGCCGCACCCCAACTCTCCCTCTGAGATAACTGTGCAACACTTAGTGTTCCAACCATCTCTTTCAGTGCAGAGCTGTACTAAGCCCCCAAACCAATTCTAAGTTTGGTGTTAGGCAGTAATGCGTGAGCATCTTTCCTATCTTTTCCTAGTGAATTTGCATTCAATTTGCTGAGTTTAATCAAGAATTAATTATCTTTTAGCCATCATGGATGCTACTTTGAGTTGTGTGCAATTCTATTTATTTTAGGTAGCCTTCGCCTGTATTTGATGGAGTTTCGGCAGAAAAAGAGAAGAAGATGAATGATGCTGTCAACCCTGACCTCTTTGCACTCAAACCTGAATAACTCAAGCTACAGAGATCTAATGGATGTGATTCTAGTGGCGTTGGAAAGCTAACTTCCAGATCTTTCCAACAATATATAATAGTCTATACTTCTTCTCTAACCATACTGCCAAGGCTGCGCCTAACTTGAGAAATCTCAAGTTAGGCGCATGATTTATTCAAGTAAGGCGCCAATGTTCAAGCATTCCACACCAACACACGCTGCCCACCTGAAGTAAGGCGCAACTCCATGTCAAGTTAGGCGCAAGCTCTCCCTCAATCAAGTGGTCCCCACGCCGTTGCACAAGCCACGTGAGATCTTTATTTATTCTGATTAAACTTTAATTCAATCAAAAATAGGAAAAGATATTATTTAGTTTTAGAAAATATAATTTACATTAATTAGGATTAGATATAAAAAGAAAAAGGAATTAGCCCTTCGGGGGACTTTTCTCTTCTACCTCATTTCGCACTTGACAGTTTTTCTGAATCCTAGTTTTCTCTCTGCACCATGAGCAACTAAATCTTCACTGTTAAGATTAGGAGCTCTGTCTATTGCATGGATTGATACTATTATTTTTCTATTTTAATTCATGTACTGATTTATAATTCAAGAATTGTTTTTGTTTATTATTTTATGATTTTGGGTGGAACGAAAGTATGACCCTTGTTCTAATTGAGTTCTTGTATAACTTGGAAAAGCTCTTTATTTGAACAACAGCTTGAAAACGTATTCTCCTAAATTTCTAATTATCTGGACTTAATGGGATACGTGACATATAATCCTCTTATATTTGGGTAATTAGGGTTTCTGTGGCACATAAACTAGAATTGAACTTCACCCTCTAATTGGAATTAAGTGACCAAGGAATCGGCGGTTGATGAATTTTAGAGGATACTAAAAAGGTCTAAGGAATTAGGGTTTAGTCACATATAGTTTGCCATGAATTAAATCTTGCATGATTAAAATAGTTAGTAAGAAAAGTCAATCCGAAAAATAGATAACTCTGAAGCCTTAACTGTTTCTCCATATATTATTCACAACCCGTTTACTGCTTGCTTTCTAATTTATTGAATTTACTATTTCACGCTTTTGAATTCTTAAACACCATTTTCTGTTTGCCTAAATAAGTAAATCAGTTAACCATTGTTGCTTAGTCCATCAATCCTCGTGGGATCGACCCTCACTCACCTGAGGTATTACTTGGTACGACCCGGTGCACTTGCCGGTTAGTTTGTGAGTTATAAATTTTGCACCAAGTTTTTGGTGTTGGGCATCCATTAACAAGCACTGAAAACAAAGATACTTGAAAGAAAGTACCTAAAGGCTTGAGGGACAAGAAAGTCCCAACTAAAGGCCTCTCACCTGGCATGAGAGTGGTCTTCACCAAGAAACTAGTCATACTACATACAGTGACTCGTGTCCTGTCTCTAGAGCATATGGAGCTCATTCAAGAGAAGACAGGAAGAAAATTCACTGTAAGGGACAAAATTCTGAGCCCATACTCACCTCTGTAAGGAGCTAACCATCAAGTTAGTGACGTTAAAAAAGCGCTTGTTGGGAGGCAACCCAACCTTAATTAATTATTCTTATTTCTTTTAATTTCTTAATGTTGTTTTTCTTTAAGTTATTTTTTAGGTTCATGATCATGTGCAACAGTCAGAATAGAGACATAAATGTTTAGCAGCAAAAATAGAACACTCTTGATGGAGTATTTTTGGAGTTGAATGATGAGCGGATAATTTATATGCTTTTTGGCATTGTTTTTAGTATATTTTTAGTATGTTTTAGTTAGTTTTTAGTATATTTTTATTAGTTTTTAGTTAAAATTCACTTTTCTGGACTTTACTATGAGTTTGTGTGTTTCTCTGTGATTTCAGGTATTTTCTGGCAGAAGGGACCTGAGCAAAAATCTGATTCAGAGGCTGAAAAGGACCGCAGATGCTGTTGGATTCTGACCTCCCTGCACTCAAAGTGGATTTTCTGGAGCTACAGAAGCCCAATTGGCGCGCTCTTAACTGCGTTGGAAAGTAGACATCCTGGGATTTCCAGCAATATATAATAGTTCATACTTTGCCCGAGATTTGATGGCCCAAACCGGCGTTCCAAATCAGCTCAAAACTGCCTAACTCCAGAAAAAGTCTCTACACGAAAATGCTTCAATTCTCAGCCCAAGCACACACCAAGTGGTCCCGGAAGTGGATTTTTATGTCATTTACTCATCCTTGTAAATCCTAGGCTACTAGTTCTCTACAAATAGGACCTTTTACTATTGTATTCTTATCTCGGTAGCTATCTTTAGTCTTATGCTATCTTAGATCATGGGGGGCTGGCCTCACGGCCATGCCTAGACCTTGTTCTTATGTATTTTCAACGGTGGAGTTTCTACACACCATAGATTAAGGTGTGGAGCTCTGCTGTACCTCGAGTATTAATGCAATTACTATTGTTCTTCTATTCAATTCAGCTGATTCTTGTTCTAAGATATTCATTTGCACCCAAGAACATGATGAATGTGATGATTATGTGACACTCATCATCATTCTCACTTATGAACGAGTGCCTGACAACCACTTCTGTTCTACAAGCAAACAAGGCTTGAATGTTTATCTCTTGGATCCCTTGATCGGAATCTTCGTGGTATAAACTAGAATTGATGGCGGCATTCAAGAGAATCCGGAAGGTATAAACCTTGTATGTGGTCTTTTGAGTAGGATTCAATGATTGAATGACTGTGACGAGCTTCAAACTCCTGAAGGCTGGGCATTAGTGACAGACGCAAAAGAATCACTGGATTCTATTCCAACCTGATTGAGAATCGACAGATGATTAGCCGTGCCGTGACAAGGTGCGTAGAACATTTTCACTCAGAGGATGGGAGGTAGCCACTGACAACGGTGAAACCCTACATACAGCTTGCCATGTAAAGGAGTAAGAAGGATTGGATGAAGACAGTAGGAAAGCAGAGAGACGGAAGGGACAAAGCATCTCCATTCGCTTGTCTGAAATTCTTACCAATGAATTACATAAGTATCTCTATCTTTATCTTTATGTTTTATTCATAAATCATCTATAACCATTTGTATCTACCTGACTGAGATTTACAAGATGACCATAGCTTGCTTCATACCAACAATCTCCGTGGGATCGACCCTTACTCGCGTAAGGTTTATTACTTGGACGACCTAGTGCACTTGCTGGTTAGTTGTGCGAAGTTGTGATAAAGAGTTGAGATTACAATTGTGCGTACCATGTTGATGGCGCCATTGATGATCACAATTTCGTGCACCATTGAACGCCAGCCAGGGAGCAGACCTTGGGCGTTTAACGCCAATACAGAGAGCAGGAAATCTAAATTTCCTAGCCTCTCAGGACCAGTGGGTCCCACAGCATCTTTACCTACCCCACTTCTTCTTTCTTACTTTCACACTTTCCCATACACACTTCCCTATAAACCCTAGCCCAATCAAATCCATCACACTTCCCCACAACCATCAAAACTCCCACCAACCCCCACCCACTTCAAAATCAAATTTCTCTCCCAATTACCCACCCATGGTCGAACCCAACCCTACCCCCTCTTATAAATACCCCTCCTTCTAACCCTTCATGCACACACGCTTCATACACTCATAAGCCCCATTCGGCCGAGCCCTCTCTCTCCCTCTATCTCCTTCTATTTTCTTCCTCTTCTACTCCATTCTTTTCTTTTCTTTATTTTTGCTCGAGGACGAGCAAAGATTTTAAGTTTGGTGAGGGAAAAGCATTGCTTTTTGCTTTCCATTACCACTTACGGCACCCAAGATTGGAGAATCCTCTAGAAAGAGGAAAGGAAAGGCAGATAGCTGCCACCTCCGAATCTTGAGAGATGGAAAGATTCATCACCAAATCCCACAAAGACAACTTCTATGAAGTAGTGGCAGAGAAGAAAGTGATCCCTGAGGTCCCTTTCAAGCTCAAGAAGAATGAGTATCCAAAGAGAGATCTGAAGAAGAGGTTGGGAAGTCCTAACCAATCCCATTCAAGATGTTGGGATTTTAATGGTACAAGAGTTCTATGTTAATGCATGGGTTACTAAAATCCATGACACTAGTGTGAACCCAAATCCAAAGAATTGGAGCACCATGGTCCGAGAGAGAATCTTAGATTTCAGCCCGGATAGTGTGAGGTTGGCGTTCAACTTGCCCTTGATGCAAAGAGACCCACATCCTTACACTAGGAGAGTCAACTTTGATCAAAGACTGGATCATGTGCTCTCAGACATTTGTGTGGAAGGAGCATAGTGGAAAAGTGATTCCTAAGGCAAGCCCATTCAACTAAGAAGGCTTGACCTCAAGCCCATAGCTAGAGAATGGTTGGAATTCATCCAACGCTCTAACATCCCCAGTAGCAACCGGTCAGAAGTGATGCTTGAAAGAGCCATCATGATCCATTGTATCATGATTGGAAGTGAGGTGGAGGTACATGAGGTGATTCCTCAAGAATTATACAAGATAGCTGAGAAGCCTCCCACCCAAGCAAGGTTGGCATTTCCACACCTCTTTTGTTATCTATGCAATTCAGTTGGAATTGTCATAGAAGGAGACATCTTCAATGAGGAGGACAAGCCCATCACTAAGAAAAGGATGGAGTAAATTAGAGAGCATGCACATGAACCTGTGCAACTGCCTCAGCATGAGATCCCTGAGATGCCTCAAGAGATGTATTTTCCTCCTCAAAGCTATTAGGATCAACGGCACACTTCTCTTGGAGAACTAAACACTAACATGAATCAGTTAAGGATGGAACATCAGGAATATTCCACCACCCTCCATCAAATAAGAGAAGATCAAAGAGCTTTGAGGAAAGACCAAAGGGCTATGAGGGAAGAACAACAGAGACAAAGGAGTGAAATTGAAGAGATCAAGCACCAAATTGGATCCTCAAGAAGGAGTACTAGCTGCCACCATTAAAGGTGGATTCATTCACTTTATCTCCTTTTTCCTATGTTATTTTTCTATTTTCTATTATGTTGTATTGTTTGTTCTCTTGTTCTTATTCCATGATCATTCCCATCTATGTCTTTAAGCTATAAAATGTTCCATATGTCTCTCACCTTGCTTAAAATAAATTTTTATTTGAAAAGAATTGAGAGATACATGAATTTCGAGTTTATAATAAGAATAGTTTAATTATCTTGATGTGGTGGCATTGCTTTTGTTTTCTGAATGTATGAATAAACAGTGCATATTGGAAGTTAGAATTTTAAAATGTTGGTCCTTGAAAGAATGACGAAAAAGGAAAAGTATTATTGGTAATTGATGAGCGGATAATTTATACGCTTTTTGGCATTATTTTTAGGTAGTTTTTAGTATGATTTAGTTAGTTTTTAGTATATTTTTATTACTTCTTAAGAAAAATTCACATTTCTGAATTTTACTATGAGTTTGTGTATTTTTTGTGATTTCAGATATTTTCTGGCTGAAATTGAGGGACCTGAGCAAAAATCTGATTCAGAGGCTAAAAAAGGACTCCTAATGCTGTTGGATTCTAACCTCCCTGCACTTGAAATGGTTTTTTGGAGCTACAGAAACCTAAATGGCACGCTCTCAACTGCGTTGGAAAGTACACATCCAGGGCTTTCCAGCAACATATAATAGTCCATACTTTACTCGAGTTTTGACGATGCAAACTGGCGTTCAAACGCCAACTTCCTGCCCTATTCTGGCGTTAAACGCCAGAAACAAGTTACAAGCTAGAGTTAAACGCCCAAAACAGACTGCAAACTGGTGTTTAACTCCAAGAGAAGTCTCTACACATGAAAGCTTCAATGCTCAGCCCAAGCACACACCAAGTGGGCCCCGAAAGTGGATTTCTGCATCAATTACTTATTTCTGTAACCCTAGTAACTAGTTTAGTATAAATAGAACTTTTTACTATTGTACTCACATCTTTTGGATCATATTTGATCTGAGGATCGGTCTTGGTTATTCTTGTTCCCTCTCTAGGGCCGAAGCTAATGAACACTATTATCACTTATGTATTTCCAACGATGGAGTTTCTACACACCATAGATTAAGGTGTGGAGCTCTGCTGTTCCTCGAGTATTAATGCAATTACTACTGTTTTCTATTCAATTTATGCTTATTCTTGTTCTAAGATATCCATTCACACACAAGAACATGATGAATGTGATGATTATGTGACGCTCATCATCATTCTCAACTTATGAACGCGTGCCTGACAAACACTCCCGTTCTACATGCAAACGAGCTTGAATGCATATCTCTTAGCCTTCTGGTTCACGATCAGAGTCTTTGTGGTATAAGCTAGAATTAATTGGCAGCATTCTTGAGATCTGGAAAGTCTAAGTCTTGTCTGTGGTATTCTGAGTAGGATCTGGGATGGGATGATTGTGATGAGCTTCAAACTCGCAAGTGTTGGGTGTAGTGACAGACGCAAAAGGATCAATAGATCCTATTCCAACATGAGTGAGAACCGACAGATGATTAGCCGTGCGATGACAGTGCATTTGGACCATTTTCACTGAGAGGACGGATGGTAGCTATTGACAACAGTGATCCCCCAACATACAGCTTGCCATGGAAAGGAGTATGAATGATTGAATGAAGACAGTAGGAAAGCGAAGATTCAGAAGGAATAACGCATCTCTATATGCTTATCTGAAATTCCCACCAATGAATTACATAAGTATCTTTATCTTTATTTTATGTTTATTTATCTTTTAATTATCAAAACTCCATAACCATTTGAATCCGCCTGACTGAGATTTACAAGATGACCATAGTTTACTTCAAGCCGACAATCTCCATGGGATCGACCCTTACTCACGTAAGGTTTATTACTTGGACGACCCAGTGCACTTGCTGGTTAGTTGTGCGAAGTTGTGAAAAAGAGTTGAGATTACAATTGTGCGTATCAAGTTGTTGGCGCCATTGAGATCACAATTTCGTGCACCAAGTTTTTGGCGCCGTTGCGGGGGATTGTTCGAGTTTGGACAACTGACGGTTCATCTTGTTGCTTAGATTGGGTAATTTTATTTTATGTTTAAGCTTTTTACTTTTTATTTTTGAAAAAAAATAAAAAAAATTTATTTTGTTCTTCAGAATTTTTGAGAATGAATTCTAGAGTTTCATGATGATATGTTGAAGCCTGGCTGGCTGTGAAGCCATGTCTAATTCTGTTGGACTGAGGCTTCCACTTATCAATGCAAAAGCGTGTTAGTTGATTCTCATCAATTTGGTTGTTACACACATAGCTATTGTATACAATGTTCTGCTAAAGCTTGGCTGGCCATTGGCCATGTCTAGTGTTTTGGACCGAAGCTTTCACTTGAAGCTTGGCTGGCTAGTAAGCCATGTTTAATTCCTGGACCGGAGCTTTAGACTAACATTGCATGATTTCTGGAATTCTTATTAAAAAATTTGAGTTTCTTATTTTCTTTTTCAAAATAATTTTCGAAAAAAAATACAAAAAAATCATAAAATCATAAAATCAAAAAAAATTTTGTGTTTCGTGTTTGAGTCTAGAGTCAATTTTCAAGTTTGGTGTCAATTGCATATTTTTATTTTTATTTTTCTCAAAAAAATTTTTCGAAAATTCATGCATGTGTTCTTCATGATCTTCAAGTTGTTCTTGATGATTTTCTTTGTTTGATCTTTGCATTTTCATGTTTTGAGTCTTTTGTTGTTTTTCATATGCATTTTTGAATTCATAGTGTCTAAACATGAAAAATCTCTAAGTTTGGTGTCTGGCATGTTTTTCTTTTCTTGAAAATTTTTCAAAAATAAGCTCTTGATGTTCATCATGATCTTCAAAGTGTTCTTGGTGTTCATCTTGACAATCTTAGTGTTCTTGCATGCATCATTTGTTTTAATCCAACATTTTCATGTCTTGAGTCATTTTTGTGTTTTTCTCTCTCCTCAGTAAAAATTCAAAAATAAAAAATATCTTTTCCTTATTTCACTCATAAATTTCGAAATCTTTGGGTTGACTTAGTCAAAAATTTTTAAAATAAGTTGTTTCTTGTTAGTCAAGTCAAGATTTCAATTTTAAAAATCTTATCTTTTCAAAACTTTTTCAAAAATCAAATCTTTTTCATTTTTCTTTTATATGTTTGAAATTTTTTAAAATTGATTTTCAAAATCTTTTTCTTATCTTTATTTCATAATTTTCGAAATTAACACTAACAATTAATGTTTTGATTCAAACAATTTCAAGTTTGTTACTTTCTTGTTAAAAAAGGTTCAACCTTTAAATTCTAGAATCATATCTTTTAGTTTCTTGTTAGTCAAGTCATTAACTTTAATTTCAAAATCAAATCTTTTTAAATTTCTTTTTCAAATCTTTTTCAAAATAAATTTCAGTCATATCTTGTCAATCATATCTTTTCAAACATAGCTTTTTCAAATCATATCTTTTTCAAAATTAATTTCAAAATCTTTTCTAACTTCTTATCTTTTCAAAATTGATTTTCAAATCTTTCTCAACTAACTAATTGACTTTTTGTTTGTTTTACTATTTCGTATCTTTTTCAAAACCACCTAACTACTTTTTTCTTTCTAATTTTCGAAAATCACCATCCTCTTTTTCAAAAATCTTTTTAATTAACTAATTGTTTTAAATTTTAATTTTATTCTATTTCTTCTCTTAATTTTCGAATTCTAACTAAATTTTAAAATAAAAACAAAAATATTTTCCTTTTCCTTTTAATTATTTTCACCCCCTCTCTCCTTTTATTTATTTTATTTATTTACTAACACTTCTCCTCCACTCATAAAAAAAATTCGAACCCTATCCCTCTCTCTGAGTTCGAATTTTTCTCTTTCTTTCCTCATTCTTATTCTTCTGCTCTTCTACTCACATAAAGGAATCTCTATACTGTGACATAGAGGATTCCATACTTTCTTTGTTTTTTTCTCTCTCATATGAGCAGGAACAAGGAAAAAGGCATTCTTGTTGAAGCTGATCCTGAACCTGAAAGGACCTTGAAGAGGAAGCTAAGAGCAGCTAAAGCACAGTACTCTGAAGAGGACCTAACAGAAATTTTCAAACAGGAAAAGGATATGGCAGCCGAACCCAACAACAACAATGCAAGGAAGGTGCTTGGTGACTTTACTGCACCAAATTCCAACTTCTATGGAAGAAGCATCTCAATCCCTGCTATTGGAGCAAACAACTTTGAGCTAAAGCCTCAATTAGTTTCTCTGATACTACAGAATTGCAAGTTTCATGGACTTCCATCAGAAGATCCTTTTCAATTCTTAACTGAATTCTTGCAGATCTGTGATACTGTTAAGACCAATGGAGTTGATCCCGAGGTCTATAAGCTTATGCTTTTCCCTTTTGCTGTAAGAGACAGAGCTAGAATATGGTTGGACTCTCAACCTAGAGATAGCCTGAACTATTGGGATAAGCTGGTCATGGCTTTCTTAGCCAAATTCTTTCTTCCTCAAAAGCTGAGCAAGCTTAGAGTGGATGCTCAAACCTTCAGGCAGAAAGAAGGTGAATCCTCTATGAAGCTTGGGAAAGATACAAGCAACTGACCAAAAAGTGTCCTTCTGACATGCTCTCAGAATGGACCATCCTGGATATATTCTATGATGGTCTGTCTGAATTGTCTAACATGTCATTGGACCATTCTGCAGGTGGATCTATTCACCTGAAGAATCCTGCAGAAGCTCAGGAACTCATTGAAATGGTTGCAAATAACCAGTTCATGTACACCTCTGAAAGAAATCCTGTGAGTAATGGGATGCCTCAGAGGAAGGAAGTTCTTGAAATTGATGCTCTGAATGCCATATTGGCTTAGAACAAACTGTTGACTCAGCAAGTCAATATGATTTTTTAGAGTCTGAATGGTTTACAAAATGCATCCAACAGTACTAAAGAAGCATCTTCTAAAGAAGAAGCTTATGATCCTGAGAACCCTGCAATGGCAGAGGTGAATTACATGGGTGAAGCCTATGAAAACACCTATAATCCCTCATGGAGAAATCATCAAAATCTCTCATGGAAGGATCAACAAAAGCCTCAACAAGGCTTTAATAATGGTGGAAGAAATAGGTTTAGCAATAGCAAGCCTTTTCCATCATCCTCTCAGCAACAGATAGAGAATTCTGAGCAGAGCCCCTCTAGCTTAGCAAACATAGTCTCTGATCTATCTAAGGCCACTTTAAGTTTCATGAATGAAACAAGGTCCTCCATTAGAAATTTGGAGGCACAAGTGGGCCAGCTGAGTAAAAGAGTCATTGAAACTCGTCCTAGTACTCTCCCAAGCAATACAGAAGAGAATCCAAAAAGAGAGTGCAAGGCCATAACCTTACTTGGTGTGGCCAAACCTAGAGAGAAGAAGAAGGACGTGAATCCCAGTGAGAGAGACCTCATAGGATGTCCTCTGGACAAAAAGGAATTCCAAATTGAGAAACTTAAGGAATCTGAGGCTCATCTAGAGACCATAGAGATTCCATTGAACCTACTTCTATCATTCATAAGCTCTGATGACTATTTCTCCTCCGAAGAGGATGAAGATATTACTGAAGAGCAAGTTGCTAAGTACCTTGGAGAAATCATGAAGCTGAATGCCAAGTTATTTGGTAATGAGACTTAGGTGGATGAACCTCCCTTTCTCACCAATGAACTGAATAACTTGATTAGGCAGACATTACCTCAAAAGAAAGAGGATCTCGGAAGGTTCTTAATACCATGTACCATAGGCACCATGACCTTTGAGAAGGTTCTGTGTGACCTGGGGTTAGGCATAAACCTCATACCACTCTCTGTAATGGAGAAACTGAGAATCTTTGAGGTTCAAGTTGCAAGAATCTCATTAGAGATGGCAGATAAATCCATGAAAAGGCTTATGGACTAGTAGAGGACGTGCTAGTGAAGGTTGAAGGCCTTTACATCCCTGCTGATTTCATAATCTTAGACACTGGGAAGGATAAGGATGAATCCATCATCCTTGGCAGACCTTTCCTAGCCACAGCAAAAGCTGTGATTGATGTTGACAGAGGAGAGTTGGTCTTTCAATTGAATGAGGACTACCTTGTATTCAAGACTCAAGCATCTCCCTATGCAACCACGGAGAGGAAGCATGAAAAGCTTCTCTCAATACAAAGTCAAACAAAGCCCCCACATTCAAACTCTAAGTTTGGTGTTGGGAAGCCACAACTAAACTCTAAGTTTGGTGTTGGGAGGCCCCAACCATGCTCTGAATATCTGTGAGGCTCCATGAGAGCCCACTGTCAAGCTATTGACATTAAAAAAGCGCTTATTAGGAGGCAACCCAATTTTTATTTATCTATGTTATTTCATGTTTTCTTTAGGTTGATGATCATGTGGAGTCACAAAAACAACTACAAAAATCAAAACAAATTCAAAAATAGCATAAAAATTAGCACACCGTGGAGAAGAAACTTACTGGTGTTTAAACACCAGTAAGAGTAGCAGAATGGGCGTTAAACGCCCAGTCTGGCACCATTCTGGGTGATTAATGCCAGAAATGGGCACCAGACTGGCGTTTAACACCAGAAAAGGGCACAAAGCTGGTGTTTAACGCCAGAAACAAGCAACAGCTTAGCGTTAAATGCCAGGAAAGGTATAAAATCTGGCGTTTAATGCCAGAAACAAGTAGCAGTATGGCATTAAACGTCAGGATTGCACAATAAGGACGTTTTGCACGCCTAATTGAAGCAAGGATGAGAAGTCCTTAGCCCGTCAAGATCTGTGGACCCCACAGGATCCCCACCTATCCCACCTCTCTCTCTCTCCCCTCACACATCTCTATAACACTCTATCCAAATACACGAACCTACGTCTCCCCCACTCCTATATAAACCCCTCCACACTGCTTCATTTTCACATATTACCAATACTACTTCTACCCCTTGGCCGAACCACATACCACCCTCCATCTCCTCTATTTTCTTCTTCTTCCCCTTCTTTCTTTCTTTTTTTGCTCGAGGACGAGCAAACCTTTTAAGTTTGGTGTGATAAAAGCATTACTTTTTGTTTTTCTATAACCCTTTATGGCACCTAAGGCCGGAGAAACCTCTAGAAAGAGGAAAGGGAAGGCAATTGCTTCCACCTCTGAGTCATGAGAGATGGAAAGATTCATCTCAAAAGCCCATCACTAAGAATAAGATGGAGCAAATAAGAGAGCCCACTCATGGACCTCAACAAGAGCATGAGGAAGTTCTTCATCAAGAAATCCTTGAGATGCTTCATGGGATACATTTTTCTCCACACAACTATTGGGAGCAACTAAGGATAGGAGCACCAAAAGCACTAAGGATGGAGCAACAAAGGCAAGGAAGAGACATAGAGGAGCTCAGGCATTCCATTGGATCTTCAAGAGGAAGAACTAGCCGCCATCCCTAAGGTGGACCCATTCTTTGATTTTCTTGTTCTTATTTTTCTGTTTTTCAAATTTGATGCTTTATGTTTGTCTATGTTTGTGTCTTTACTACATGATCATTAGTGTCTATTGTCTATGCCTTAAAGCTATGAATAATTCCATGAATACTTCACCTCTCTTAAATGAAAAAAGGTGCCTAATTACAAAAGAACAAGAAGTACTTGGATTTCAAATTTTATCTTGAAATTAGTTTAATTATTTTGATGTGGTGGCAATACTTTTTGTTTTTTGAATGAATGCTTGAACAGTGCCTATTTTTTATAGTGAATTTTATGAATGTTAAAATTGTTGGCTCTTGAAAGAATGATGAACAAAGAGAAATGTTATTGATGATCTGAAAAATCATGAAATTGATTCTTGAAGCAAGAAAAAACAGTGAAAAAGAAAAAAAGTGGCAAAAAAAATGGTGAAAAAGAAAAAGAAAAAAAGAAAAAGCCAATAGCCCTTTAAACCAAAAGGCAAGGGTAAAAAGGATCCAAGGCTTTGAGCATTAATGGATAGGAGGGCCCAAGGAAATAAAATCCAGGCCTAAGCGGCTAAATTAAGCTGTCCCTAACCATGTGCTTGGGTCATGAAGGTCCAAGTGAAAAGCTTGAGACTGAGTGGTTAAAGTCGTGATTCAAAGTTAAAGAGTGTGCTTAAGAACCCTGGACACCTCTAACTGGGGACTTTAGCAAAGCTGAGTCATAATCTGAAAAGTTTCACCCAGTTATGTGTCTGTGGCATTTATGTATCCGGTGGTAATACTGGAAAACAATGTGCTTAGGGCCACGGCCAAGACTCATAAAGTAGCTGTGTTCAAGAATCAACATACTAAACTAGGAGAATCAATAACACTCTTAATTCTGAATTCCTATAGATGCCAATCATTCTGAATTTCAAAGGATAAAGTGAGATGTCAAAACTGTTCAGAAGCAAAAAGCTACTAGCCCTGCTCATCTAATTAGGACTAAGTTTCATTGATATTATGAGATTCATTGTATGTTCTCTTCTTTTTATCCTATTTTGTTTTCAGTTGCTTGGGGACAAGCAACAATTTAAGTTTGGTGTTGTGATGAGCGGATAATTTATACGCTTTTTGGCATTGTTTTTAGTATGATTTAGTTAGTTTTTAGTATATTTTTATTAGTTTTTAAGCAAAATTCACATTTATGGACTTTACTATGAGTTTGTGTATTTTTTTGTGATTTCAGGTATTTTCTGGCTGAAATTGAGGGACCTGAGCAAAAATCTGATTCATAGGCTAAAAAAGGACTGCTGATATTGTTGGATTCAGACCTCCCTGCACTCCAAATGGATTTTTTGGAGCTACAAAAACCCAAATGGCACGCCCTTAACTGTGTTGGAAAGTAAACATCCAGGGCTTTCCAGAAATATATAATAGTCCATACTTTGCTCGAGTTTTGACGATGCAAACTGGCATTCAAACGCCAACTTCCTGCCCTATTCTCGCGTTAAATGCCAGAAACAAGTTACAAGCTAGAGTTAAATGCCCAAAACAGACTGCAAACTGGCGTTTAACTCTAAGAGAAGTCTCTACACGTGAAAGCTTCAATGCTCAGCCCAAGCACACACCAAGTGGGCCCTGGAAGTGGATTTCTGCATCAATTACTTATTTCTGTAACCCTAGTAACTAGTTTAGTATAAATACAACTTTTTACTATTGTACTCACATCTTTTGGATCATCTTTGATCTGAGGATCGGTCTTGGTTATTCTGGTTCCCTCTCTAGGACCGAAGTCAATGAACACTATTATCACTTATGTATTTCCAACGGTGGAGTTTCTACACACCATAGATTAAGGTGTGAAGCTCTGCTGTTCCTCGAGTATTAATGCAATTACTACTATTTTCTATTTAATTCATGCTTATTCTTTTTCTAAGATATCCATTCGCACACAAGAACATGATGAATGTGATGATTTTGTGACGCTTATCATTATTCTCAACTTATGAACGCGTGCCTGACAAACACTCCCGTTCTACATGCAAACGAGCTTGAATGCATATCTCTTAGCCTTTTGGTTCACGATCAGAGTCTTCGTGGTATAAGCTAGAATCAATTGGCAGCATTCTTGAGATCCGGAAAGTCTAAACTTTGTATGTGGTATTCCAAGTAGGATCTGGGATGGGATGACTGTGACGAGCTTTAAACTCATAAGTGTTGGGCGTAGTGACAGACGCAAAAGGATCAATAGATCCTATTCCAACATGAGTGAGAACCGACATATGATTAGCCGTGCGATGACAGCGCATTTGGACCATTTTCACTGAGAGGACGGACGGTAGCCATTGACAACGGTGATCTCCCAACATACATCTTGCCATGGAAAGGAGTATGAAGGATTGAATGAAGACAGTAGGAAAGCGGAGATTCAGAAGGAATAACGCATCTCTATGCGCTTATCTGAAATTCCCACCAATGAATTATATAAGTATCTCTATCTTTATTTTATGTTTATTTATCTTTTAATTATCAAAACTCCATAACCATTTGAATATGCCTGACTGAGATTTACAAGATGACCATAGCTTGCTTCAAGCCGACAATCTCCGTTGGATCGACCCTTACTCACGTAAGGCTTATTACTTGGACGACCCTGTGCACTTGCTGGTTAGTTGTGCGAAGTTGTGAAAAAGAGTTGAGATTACAATTGTGCGTACCAAGTTGTTGACGCCATTGAGATCACAATTTCGTGCACCAGTAATCTTAAAAATCCAAAAATTAATTCTTGAAGAAAGATAAAGCAGCAAAAAAAGAAATAGAAAAAGCATATTGCAATAAAAGAAAAAAACATGCATGCGAAAATAATAATAATAATAATAATAATAATAATAATAATAATAATAATAAAAATAATAATTGATCCGTCACCTTATAACTCAGTCTTTATTATGCATTATGAGTTATAACTCGGCGTTAACTATCATTCATTCTTTTGCTTGTAACTGACACCTTCATTACCGACTTAATGACCAACATTTCTATCTTAATGACCAAACGGTCATAACGTCAATTCTATTCATCAATTTTATGCCTATAAAAAGAACATTCTATATCTAATCTCAAGAATACATTCTATATTCATAGAATTATTAAAAACACAACATAACACATGATAACTTTCATTTCATGTCTTACATTCTATATTCATAGAATTATTATATACCTCTTAAACACTTACTGACTTGAGCTTCGGAGTGTCTTTTGCAGGTACCCACCCCCTTGTTCTCTCCTTGCCGACGTATAACTCATCCCGACGAGAAGCTTGAAGACATTCATCGACGAACGAGCTATACATCGGCCAAACTCAGCAAGAACAATTGGCGCCGTCTGTGGGGACGAGTAAAATCATTCCCACTCCCCTTAGATTCATAAAACTTGATTTACATTCAAATTTTTGAACCAATCTCAACAATCTTGTTTAAGATTTTTAATACCTCTTATCAAATTTTAATCTATCGTAACTTTTTATAAAGTATATACTTTATACATTCAAATTGCTTCATTTTTACGTATCATAATATTCCACATCTCATAATCGATTAATGAACCAATCCGAGAATAAACTCGGCTTTCAATCAATCTGAAAAAAAAACTCGGTTTTCAATCAATCCGAGCACAAATTCACTTATCAAATTTGCTTATTTTTTTTTCAAAGTTTTCTATTTACACAAGTAAAATTATATATTTTATTCAACATACTTTTACATTTATATTTTGAGTAACTAATACTTACTGATTTATTAGTTATATTCAAACCTCAATATATGTTCTATACAATAATGACATATAATCAGATATTCACATTTGGCATGTATGACATTCATATATGTCGTCTTCTTCTCTACAATTATCAACTTTCAAGGTATATTTTTTTACTTTGAACTATTTTACTTTTACAATATATATTATTCAATATATGTTGCGACTTTATACCTATTTATTTTCTCAATTTATCTTATTCATGTCAAACCTTCACTATAAATTGCAAATATTCAATAACTAATTGCTTTGAGCGAGAAATTTATCAATAAGTTGTTGTGGGCTGGAAAATTCCCAAGACAATTAACCATTATATCCTCGGATCATACAATCAATTCCGTCAATGGATATCTATCTTTGAACTTTTCAGTTCATATACAATCAAATGCTAAAATTGTTCTTAAGCGGAAAAGTATCCCCCACATAACTATCTTGATTGAATGACTCTTATCACTCAATTATTTTTTGAATAAGTGCCGACATAATAACCCGACTAAGCTTGGGGGCTCACCATATCATTATTCACTCATCTTTTAACCGAGTTATACCTCATTTTATTTTTTAAGTTTAGCCTGGATCATATGATCGGCGGACAAAGCTTGGGGACTGTGATCCGTCACCTTATAACTCAGTCTTTATTATGCATTATGAGTTATAACTCGGCGTTAACTATCATTCATTCTTTTGCTTGTAACTGACACCTTCATTACCGACTTAATGACCATCATTTCTATCTTAATGACCAAACGGTCATAACATCAATTCTATTAATCAATTTTATGCCTATAAAAAGAACATTCTATATCTAATCTCAAGAATACATTCTATATTCATAGAATTATTATAAACACAAATACATTCTATATTCATAGAATTATTATAAACACAAATACATTCTATATTCATAGAATTATTATAAACACAACATAACACATGATAACTTTCATTTCATGTCTTACATTCTATATTCATAGAATTATTATATACCTCTTAAACACTTACTGACTTGAGCGTCGGAGTGTCTTTTGCAGGTACCCACCCCCTTGTTCTCTCCTTGCCGACGTATAACTCATCCCGACGAGAAGTTTGAAGACATTCATCGACGAACGAGCTATACATCGGCCAAACTCAGCAAGAACAATAATAATAATAATAATAATAATAATAATAAAAAGAAGAAAAAGCCAATAGCTCTTTAAACCAAAAAGCAAGAGCAAAAATCCAATAACCCTTTAAACCAAAAGGCAAGGGTAAAAGGATCCAAGGCTTTGAGCAACAATGGTTAGGAGGGCCTACAAGGAATAAAATCCTGGCCTAAGTGGCTCAACCAAGCTGTTCCTAACCATATGCTTGTGGTGTGGAGGTGTCAACTGAAAAGCTTGAGATTGAGTAGTTAAAGTCATAGTCCAAAGCAAAAAGAGTGTGCTTAAGAACTCTGGACACCTCTATCTGGGGATTCTATCAAAGCTGAATCACAACCCTAAGGTGTTCACCCAGTTAAAGTTTCTGTGGCATTTATGTATCCGGTGGTAATACTGGAAAACAAAATGCTTAGGCTCACGGCCAAGACTCTGAAAGCTGTGTTCAAGAATAAAAAAGAACTGAACTAGAAGAGTCAATAATATCATCTGGATTCTAAGTTCCTAAAGAAACCAACACTTCTGAGTTT
This sequence comes from Arachis duranensis, assembly GCF_000817695.3. Classification (NCBI taxonomy): domain Eukaryota; kingdom Viridiplantae; phylum Streptophyta; class Magnoliopsida; order Fabales; family Fabaceae; genus Arachis; species Arachis duranensis. Next base: position 33,403,030 of record NC_029772.3, on the reverse strand, counting down.
CAATGGATAGTGAGATGCCAAAACTATTCAGAAGTAAAAAGCTACTAAGTCCCGCTTATCTATTTGAAACTGAGCTTCATAGAAAACTCTGAGATTTATTGTATCTTACTCTTCTTTTTATCCTACTGTGTTTTTAGTTGCTTGTGGACAAGAAACAGTTTAAGTTTGGTGTTGTGATGAGCGGATATTTTTTACGCTTTTTGGCATCATTTTCATATAGTTTTTAGTATGTTTTCTCTAAGTTTTATTAATTTTTCATAGGTTTTAGACTAAAATTCACATTTTTGGATTCTACTTTGAGTTTGTGTGTGTTTATGCAATTTCAGGTATTTTCTGGCTAAAAATGAGGAGCTAGAGCAAAAGTCTGATTCAGAGACAGAGAAAGCACTGCAGATGCTATCTGGATCTGACCTCCTTGCACTCAAAAGCTTTTCTGGAGCTACAGAAGTCTAAATAGAGCGTTTTCAATGGCTATGGAAAGCTGACTTTCAGAGCTTTCCAGTGATGTATAATAGTTTATACTTTGCTTCAGAATTGAAGGCCCAAAACTAGTGTTCAACGCCAACCCTGTAACATATAATATAGAAGGAAATAATATATTCTAGAAGCCCAATGAAGGATACAGCCCAAAAATAGGATTTGGAAAAGCGCAAAACGTACACATGAAGCTACTAACTCAACGCACAAGAAAAAGATATAATATGACAAAATATCAGAGTATAATAGTATAAATATCTAGCCACAGCTCGCGGAGTTCAAGCTGGCTAGCTATATACAAACAATACAGAAATCTTAACGTTAAAATAGCTTATACAAGTTTTTCTCTCAAAGTAAGCTTCTAGGCAAAAGTAAATACAAAAGATGAGAGGTCTAAACAAAATAAGCAAAAAGACATCCAAAATATATCTAGGATCCTCCGCTCTGTAACCATCGAAGCAACTCACCGAGGTGGGTTGCGACTTGCATCTGAAAAACAACAACTGGATATGGTATGAGAATTGGAGGTTCTCAGTATGGTAACAGTGCCCAATGATGTAAGATATAAGACCTCGGGATGCCAGAGGCAATCCTAGAACTTCATATCCATTACAAGATTCAACTTAAAGCATAACTAAAATAGTAAAGCTTAACTTAAAACCATAACATAAAAGGGGTAATCTAACTTAAAAGATTTTCGAGTCTAAAAGTTCTCCGTTGTCCCACAGCTTTCACCAACCTATCCTCCACATGATCCCATCACCACCGCCTTCCGAACCTCCTTAATCTCAGAAGAAAACATAGATAATATCAATGCAAGTAAAACACAAGTATAGGCATATATGGCAAGTAATTCAAGTAGGAAATTAGACATGTTGTACACTTAAGCAAGCAATTACAAGTCGGCAAAGCAAACAAACAAATAGAAAATGCACGTGATGAATGCATGTCCTATTGGCTGTGATATCACATTGTCGGTTCAACTGCCAACCCGACACATTTCCATGGAGATGTCGCCCTTCGGAATCATGATTGGGAACCCCCAAGATAAGTTGCTCGGAATACCATCCAGGATTTTGTGCCTGCACACTCTAGTGATCCGAAGGGATGTGAGCGGTATACTCTTGCCACAGACCTCACATCTCAATGTAAGCGGGATTAACCACCGTCCTTTTGCCGCTGCCACTACCTCGACAGGCAGGATTAGCCACCGTCCCTGCCAGGCGCATAGCGCCTCAACAATCTTAGTATAAAACAATAATTCAATGGTTTTCAGAAAACATTTTTCATTATATCATGAATCCATCATTTTATTCCGAGTCCTCGACTCATCTAAACCACTGTCAATTCAACATTTCCATTCTAAACTCATTAGTCCATCAGTTTCTCAACTCATATACTATTCTTCCTTCTCACTCTACCAAACCCATCCTTAGTACACCAGAAACCTAAGCCTCTGTTCTCTAACTTTTCAAGGAAAATACCAATTAATTCCCCTAGGACCTTTTCCCATGTTTTGATGCCCAAAATTTATGCCAAAAGTCTTAAATAGGTGTCCCAGAAGTTTACAAGCTCGTTGAGAAGGTGAAATAGTTGAAAACAAAGTTTAAATTGAAAAACAGGGCATGTGCGTACGCACAGGGGTGTGCGTGCGCACGCCCAAGAAGATTTTAAAAATGTGTGCGTATGCACAAGTGCAAAATTTTACAATTCTGTTCACTCGCACAAGGCGTGCGAATGCCCTCAACAGAATGCCCCTTCCAACGTGTGCGTGCGCACAGGTCTGTGCATGTGCACAGCTTGTAGAACTTCGTTGGTTATGTGCGCGCACAGGGCGTGCTAGCGCTCCCATCAGTAGCCATGTCCCCATGTGTGCATACACACAAGGCTGTGCGTGTGCACAGGTTCAAAAATTCATGGGGTTTGCGTGCGCACACAAACCAGAAATCACAAAATTCTGCAATATTGCAGAATTCATATTTTAACACTAAAATTTCAACAATCATATCTTTTTCTACCAAATTTGAATTTCCAAAAAATTTAAACCATTTTAAAGCTTGTCCAATTTTCTTTCATTTGATATAAAATTCATTGAATTTCAAGCACGGTATCTTAAGATATGATTTATTGAAGTTCATCAAAATTTCAGTTTTACCAAAAGTTCACAAATTCTCAATTTTCCAATTTCACCACCAAGACCAAAACAAAACCATACCAAACTCCAATTTACCTCATAACTCACGCATAACTCACCTTATGTATCAAATTCCACCATTCATACCAAATCTTCCTTCACAATTCATTATTCTCAACCTCAAACATCAAATATATAACACTATAATCAATCCTCCACCAACACATTAATCAATCTTAAATCCATCAATACCAAGCATAATAATCAATCTCATTTCATGTCAATCTAAATCTTTCACACCATCTTTATCAATTTCAAGCTCATAATTCATCAACATATTCAAAAATCATCAATTCATCATAATTCATCATTCAACAATTCAACAACTAATTCAATTCAAACCTATCCTATGGGTCACTTGCCTAAGTGTCCAGAAATATTATATATTACGTAGAAAAAACTGAAACCATATCTTGGCTGATTTCCAATATGTACCAAAACTCAAATTGAGTGCAAAATCAAGCTCCCAACCATAACCAAGTCACCAACCAACTCCAACAAGCATCAACAATCACCAACAACCTCTAATATTCAAGCTAATATCACACATTTCATATAAATCAAAACCTAATACTCACAATTAATCAATTTACAAGAGTTTAAGAACAACTCACCTTACCCAACAGTTTTGGAAGCCAAATCCAATGTCAATCAAGGGCTAGAGTGTGCCTAAACACTCAAAATCACAAAATTTCACTTAATCAAAAACCCTAGAAATCCGAAATTTTGGAAGGAAGGACAGAGAGAAATTTTTTGATTTTCTTACCAGTTTTTTAAGTAGGTTTTGTAGAGCTCTTTTCGAGAATCGCGTGGCTGCAAACGGTGCGGCGATCGGAGCTCCGTAGCTCAAGTTATGAGCTTGAGAAGATGATGATGAATAGTGCTTCTTCTCTCTTCTCCCTCTTTCTCCTTCAGCTGGTGTGTGTGTTGTGTGCTGAATTGGCCTTTAATGAGAGTATATATATGTTGGGCTTGGGTCCAACTTGGGCTCGGTGCAACCTGTTAATATTTTTAGCCCGTTTGGCCCAACTTTGGGCCAAACCTTTAAAATTAATGGCCGATTTTCAATTTCTAAAATTTTCCTAAGGTTTTCTACTGTTTCTACATTTTCTGACTCAAAAAAATCTACTGAGTCTAAAAATCATATTTAAATCCTCCAATTTTCATTCTAAATTTTTGGATCCTATTTTGGGCAATATTAATTATTTAATTAGACGGTTAATTAGTCTCGGTTCTTACAAGCCTCTTGCCCCAGTCCAGGCGTCCAGTGCCCAAAGGAGGAGACCAGCATTTAAATGCCCAGAGAGGATCCCCTAGCCAGCATTCAACGCCCTAGAGACCTCCTAGCATGTGGATCTCATCAAAGCTTAGCCCAAAGACTCACCAAGTGGGCCCCAGAAGTAGAGTATAGCACTAAAAAGACTGTTTTACCCCTCTTGTGTAATCCTTAGTCATTAGTTTAGTATTTAAGGGATATTTTACATAATCATACAGGACCTTTTGGCCATATTTTGTTTTTCACATGGTGTTTTCTATTAGTATGAGTTTTTAAACCTCCTAGGTTGAGGGAAGGAGCCTTGCTGATTCTATGAATTATAAGAGTATTATCGTTTCTCTTCAATCCGTGTTTGATTCAATTCTAAGATGTATATTCATTCTTTAACTTGATGAATGGGATGATCCATGACAATCAGCTTCGTTCTTCATACTAAGACCGTGTACCTGACAACCACCCATGTTCTTCTTGGGTTCGTGTGAATACATGAGTGGAAATCATCAAACTGCCAGCTTGATTATACATCTCTTAGATGGCTAATCCACGATTTCATTGGCGACTTCTCGAGATACCAGTTCAGCCGAGGTATGGGTAGATTAGGTCTCTACGGTAGAGGCTAGAACCCAAAGGTGCAGCATTTTCTGATCTGGAAGATTCGACCTTGTCTGTGGTATTTTGAGTAGGATCATTAAGGAGAATGGACTGCAGGAGCTTCACCCTCAATCAGAATGGATCCACATTATTCATGGGGTTCAAATCTGGAGTAGATTTGTGACCGCGGCTATATGGCATTGATCACATATAGCCTACCATAGAAGAAATCATTAACAATTGAAGAAAATAGTAATACCAGAGTTAATCCAGAAGGACAAACCATCTCCAAGCCTTAACCACCTTCTTATCATAGTTTACACGACTTCTGAGTTCTGATTACCCTTTTCCATTCCTTTTATGCTTTTAACCAAATTCAAACCAATAACTCTTCTATCTGCCTGACTAAGATCTGCAAGATAACCAAGCTTGCTTCAAACCATAATTCTCATGGGATCGACCCTGACTCGCTCAGGTATTACTTGGACGACCCAGTGCACTTGCTGGTTCAGTAGTACGAAGCGTAGAGATTCGTGCACCAATGAACCAGGGTATTTCCTGAGGCCTTCTGAAAAACAAAAATTGCATCTTTGCTCAATTCATATTACTACCACTATGAGTGGAATTAAAGTAAATAAAGTTTTAATTGATGGTGGAGCAGCAATAAGTCTCTTACCGGAGAGGATGCTGATGAAAGTTGGTAAGCATCATAATGATTTGGTTGCCACCAACTTTGCTATAACAGACTTTAGTGGTGCTTCTACTGCTACTAAAGGTTTGGTTACCCTGGGAGTGAAGGTGGGGTCTTGATGAGTCCATATTTGATGGTATATTTTGACTCAATTTGGATGGATTCTAGCATATGAACTCATACTTAAACACCAAATAGCATACTTTTGTGTTTAATCCCTAATTTGATCTTAAATGTGAAAACATGCAATTTTGTGCTTTAATAGAGCAAATTAATTCCACTTTTATGTCATTCGATGCCGTGATATGGTTTGTGAGTGATTTCAGGACTTGAAGGCAAGAATGGATGGCCAAAAGTGGAAGATAGCATGTACAAGGGAGAAAACATGAAGAAAACAAGGAAAAGCACACACAACGAAATGTGCGTATGCACAGCCCGGCATGCACGCGCACAAGCGAGGATTTCCATGTGTGCTTGTGCACAAACACCTGTGCGTACGCACAGGTCGATTTTCAGCCAAGTGTGCGGACGCACACGTCTGTGCGTGCGCACAGGACCCAACATGTGATTTCATTAATGAAACACGTGCTTCGCAATTTCTGAGGCCTCTTGGCCCATTTTTGAAGGCTTGAAGGCTGAAATGGAGTGCTATATCAAGGGGAATTCAACACTTGACAAGAGAGCCATCTTAGAATAGGAAAAATACATAGTAGGAGAAGGAGTAGTGTAGATTAGGAAATTCTTTCTTAGGGTTCTTAATTAGGGTTTGTAGCATTTTATACTTCAAGTTTGATTTTGGATTCTAACAACTTTTATTGTAAGTATTTCTTTAATTGTCTCTTTTAATACATTTCTTGTTTTATATTTTCTCTTATAAATTCATTCCCCTTGCCAATTTACATAGTCTTGCAATTTTGGATTCCTAGTTGTTTAATTTGATGTTTGATGACTCTTATATATTTGTTTGAATTACTTTTATTGATTTTGATCATTTATGGTTTATAGCTTTTATCAATTTATCAATTTTGCCATGTTTTGTGAATATATATACTAGGTGTTTGATGAAATGTCAACCCTAGCTATGGGTAAATTTTCACCCCTTGGCTTGGGAAAAATGAGTCTATGGATTACTAGAGCCTTAATGTCCAACATTTAGTGGTAATTCTTGGGTTGTTAGTTGTTATTGTTTCCACTAATGCTAGCTTTTTACTAAGGTAATTAGTAAGTTAGCTAGGACTTGTGGATTGATAACAATTATGCTCACTTGATTTACTCTCCGATGTGAGGGTTGACTTAGTGAGATTAATCTATCATAATTATCATAGTTGTAGTTATGGCAAGGAAGGGATTCCATAATTATCATTTATGTTTTAAACCACTTTTCCATCACTTTATAGCATTACTTGTTATTATTACATACATAGTTCTTTTATTCCTTTATTGCTTTATTAATTGCAATTTTGTCTTGTTCTTTAATTCTTTTATTTTGTTTGCTTCCATCATCAAAAAATCCCTGTTGATCTCTCACAACCGAAATTGTGTGCGCTCATTGGTATTAGTTCCTAGGGAGAATGACCCGGGAGTCTAAATACTCTCGGTTTATATTTGCTTTGAATTGTGACATTATCTTGAATTGAATTTTGATTGAGAGGATCCATTGCCGGTTTGGACTATAGTCACAACGGAATTACTTTATCTAGTTTTCCGACTTGGCAAAAATTCTCATCTATCAAAATTTTGGCCCGTTGCCGAAGAGCTAGCGTCATGAGTGCTATATTTTGGTTGTTGTAAATATGTCCATAGTGTGAATAGATACTTTTTAGGTTGTTTGCTTGTTTTTGCTATTAAATTAGGATTTTGTTTCTTTTGTCACTTGATGTCTTTAATTTTTATTTCCTATTTTCTCTATGAGTTATCACCCTCTTGGTTTGGAGTTTGGTTGTGATCATTTTGCAGGGTTTGATAACTTCAATTTTGGATTGCATCATGGGATTGGAGCATCAATTTTGGGAGGAGCAACCTCCTCCATATTACAATGAACCATACCTTCTCCAATATGCATACCCAAACCAAAGATATGGTGGATTTCACTATGACTATACACTTCCACCACCATATACCTATGACCTCTACCCTCAACACAACCCTCAATCACCGTATTCTCAATCACCACACCACCACCATCATACACCTTCTTACATACCATCTCAAGATACTCGTCAACATGAACTACCTCCCACATATCCAACCTTCTTTTCAACCAATGAACCTTCCTTCTTACCTAATTGTAAAGCCTTTCTACCCTTGACCCAAGACCATCAAGACCTTCAAGCCTTTCTCCAAGAGCAAGAAGGATTCCGAAGGACACAAGGGCAATTCGTGGCAACCATAACCGAAGCGGTAAACCGCTTAATCCTCCTACGTTCATCTGATCAAGGCATTCCTCTTGAGGAATGTGAGGGATCAACTAAGGCTTGTAGTGAAAAGAAGAGCATGGAGCCACAAGGGAAAGAAGAAAGGTTGGAGCTTGAATAGCGACTAGAGGGAGAAGGGAAAGTATGTGAACCGGAGGAGAGAAAGGAGGAATTGAGAGAGATTGGTCAAGATGAGGATTCCATCATTGATGATTTTTTGTCCTCCTTGATTAATCCCCTCAATGACTCTAATGAGCATCTTCCCATTAAGTTTGAGAGCGACATGGAGGTAGACTTCTCACAACCTCTATGTTATAATGTGAGTGATGGGGAAGAGGAGGAAGAGGAAGTTGGTGAGAAAGTAGTTGACAACCAAGAGCATATTGAGTGGGTGGCAATTTCATCTATGAGCTTTATTGGCCCCCACCAATATGGTATCTTGGAGACGGACTACCAACTCAAGGTCCTTCTTGGGCTGGTACATGATGGAGAAAGAAGCATGGATTGCAAAGCGAATCCAAGGTTCTTCAAGAAAACCAATTCAAGAATTGCAGTTCAAGTGGGGTGTAGAGCATAATTGGGTGATTTTTGGAAAATGTTGGGTTGCTACAAGGGTCAATTAGGAACTTGTCCATCCGGCTTGGAGCATAAAAATTCGCAAGAAGGAGAACGGGAAACTAGAATGTGGGATCCCGGAGGAGCTTTAAGAGCCAAGCATGGATGGAGATTCAAGGAAGAGTGAAAACACAAGCCACCCTAGCAAGTCTCTCCAACAAGTCCAACTTAAGGACTATAAACCAAAGTGCTAGGTGGGAGACACCCCACCATGGTAACATTGTTCTTACCCTTTTCTTGTTTATAATCTTCATTTTATTGCATGCTTGCATGTCTTAGTTAGCCTAGGATTAGTTTAATTTTGGGTTTGGTAGGTTAATTTTCATATGGATCATGATTTTGTGATGTTTTGAATGTTTTGAGATAGAAATATTGATTGAACTAAGGCATAACACCTTAGAAATGAAAGAAAATTTTTTGCAAAATAGGGCATCTGTGCGTACGCACGCTGTTATGTGTGCGCACACACCTGTGAGTTTCGCGACCTGTGCAAGCGCACAAGCCTGTGCGCCCGCACACTCTTTGTATTGTGCTCTGTTCGCAGCGCCAGCACGATCTGTGTGTAAGAACTTGTGTTTTCACGTAAAACTATTTTAATATAATAATTTTAGTGCCCGGAATATATTTAAAATTTATAAGTTTTAATTTGAAAATATAAATGAGAAATTTGGTTTCAGTAAATTTTTCTGAGTCGGAAAATGTATTTTCTAAAGAGAAGTCGCGAACAGGCAGTCGAACCGGTTGAACCGATTTGAGTCTGTCTGGTGCTGTGTTTTTAGAAAAATATGATTTTGGAAAATTGGTTTATTGTTTTGAAAAGATAAAAAATAATTTAGAATCGAAAACCGGACACTAATCTTAAAGGTTTTAGCCCAAAGTGGGTCAAACGGGTTAAAAATGCTAACGGGTTGGATCGGGTCCAAACCGGGCCCAAGACCCAACATAGAAATGCTTCTTTAATGAGAATTTCAGATCATTTCATCATAAAGAGAGAGAGAGAGAGAGAGAGAGAGAGAGAGAGAGAGAGTCCGGTTAGAGTGAAGAGAGGAGAAGAGAGAAAGAGCACTATTCACTCTCCTCTTCCGGGAGTCATAACTTTTGATCCAGAGCTCCGATTGACGAGCCGTTTGTGGCCACACGAAGCTCTTGTCGAGCTCTACGTTTCTATCTAAGAAAATCTGGGAAGATCTCTCTCTTCACGTCCCAGTTTTCAGCCCTAGAAATCTGCGCGTTTTGGGTTTAGATTTTGAACAAGTTTTGTGGTTTTGCTTGTTTAGGTAATCTCTAGTAGCGGATAAATATTGGATTTTACCCCTAATCACGTAGGGTAAGATAAGGTTTCACTAAACCCTTGTGTTTAGTTATTTTGTGTATATTAGGTTTTGATGTTGGTATATATATGTGTTGTTAGCTTGAGCTTTGGTGTTTGTTGGAGTTGGTTGAGGCTTTGGATCAAGCTTGGTGGTTTTGTTTTGGTGTTTGGTGTATTTGGGAATCGGTCAAGGTATGGTTTCGGTTTCCTTTATGTAATATGTAATGTTCATGGACACTTAGGCTAGTTGACCCTAAGATAGGATTGGATATGGCTGGTGTATGAATAATTATATGTGGTTTGATGTTAATTGTTGATGGTTATTGGTGATAAGAAATGTGATGATGAATAATTGAGGGTGATTGTGGAGAAGTATTGGTGTTAATAATGAATTATGATGTTGATTGATGTGGGTAAGTGTGTATGTTGATAATGGTAATATGAATATTGATCTTGATAACTATTGTTTAAAGATGTGGATTATATGAGATTAATATGAGGAATTGTAGCGGTTGATGTTTGTTGTTGATTGATAATGATTATGAAAGTTGATGAGGAATGTGTGATTTATGTGTTGATAAGGGATTGATGATTATTGAGATTTGTTATGTTTATTGAGAATTTGAAATGGTGGTATTAAGGAAATTGGATGTGAATTAGGCTGGATATAAGATTGTTGAATGGTTTAGAAGGTTGTGTGATTGAGGAAATGGTTGAAGTAGTGTTTGGTACGAATTTGGGCTGTTTTGGTATGGTTGAAATGTGACTGAAGTGGTATTGGAGTGAGTTTTGGTTAAGATTGAGTTTTTGAGATTTCGTGTAAAAATGAATTTTTAGTGAACTTTGTCTGATCATAACTTTTGTCTCAGTTTTCAAAATTGGTTGAAATTGGTTTAGAATTAAAGATCTTTGAAAACCTTTTAAAACGGTATAAAGTTTGTGAAATTTGGATTTTTGTAGAGGAAGCTATGATCAATCAAAGATTGGTGTTAAAATCTGAAATTGTGCAGAGTTGCAAAATTTCAGAATTTTTTGATATGTGCGGACGCAACGCCTGGTGTGCATGTACAATCTTGCAAAAATGTTATTCTATGCGGACGCACAAACTTGTGCGTACGCACAGGCAGGGAAAAAGGCTCTAGTGGCAGCGCTAACATAGGTTGTGCGCGCGCACATCAACAAAGCATTACGACCTGTGCGGACGCACAGCCTTGTGCGCACGCACAAGTCGAGAAGGAACGTCTGTTAGGGGTGCTCGCACAGCTTGTGCGAGTGAACAGACTTTATAAATTTTAGTACTCTGTGCGTACGCACACCCTTGTGCGTACGCACACTTTCAGAATCTTCCTGGGCGTGCGCACGCACACCCCTGTGCGAACGCACACGCCCTGTTTCAAAATTTTAAACTTTGTTTTCAACTAGTTCACCTTCCCAACAAGGTTGTAAGCTTCTATAACTCCATTTTAAAGCTTTTGGGCCTACTTTCGAGTATGGGAATATGGGAAGTAAGATAAGAGCTTTAGTTGATGTTTATTATGAAAAGGTAGAGGACGGAGACGTAGGTTTCTGGTATATTTGCGGATGAGTTAGTTGAGAGAGAAGGAAGAGTGGTGTATAGGGTGATTGTTGACAGTGAATTGAGAAATTGGTGAATTGATGAGTTTGGAATGGAATTGCCTATGATGAGTTTGAGAAACATGAATAGTTAAGGATGTTAATGGAATGATGATAATGATTGAAAGAGAGTGTGCCAGGCACTATATCCTTGGAATGTTAAGAGTTGATAATTGGAAGTAATTTGAGATGAGAAATGATTATGAATTGAGGTTGATGGAATTGTGGATGTGGATAGTAAGCCAGGCACTATATCCTTGGAATGATATGTGATGAGTTTTGTGTGTTGTTATTTTTCCTTCTCTGCCACAAGAGTGTGCCAGGCACTATATCCTCGGAACAAGAGCAGGCCAGGTGCTATATCCTCGGAAGTGACAGAAAGGCGACATCCGAAAGGATGTGTCGGATTGGCATTCATAGACCGACAAGTGATATCACGAGCCAATAGGATAGGCATTCATCATATGAATCTCTTATGTGCTTGCTTGCTTTGACTACTTGGGCTTGCCTACTTGTATAATATGCCTACTTGCTTCCTAAAATTACTTGCTATATATGCTTGTTATCTGTGTATTACTTGCTTGCATTAATTTGTGCTTGTCTGGTACTAAGGAGGTTAGGTAGGCGGTGGCGATGGGATTGCACGGAGTTTAGGTTGGCGAAGGCTGTGGGACACAGCGGTGTGATTAGTATTAGTTAGAATTCCCCTAAGTTTAGATAATCCAGTTTATGGTTTAAGTTCCTTATATATTTATTTATTTTGTTCTAAGCTTGAATACTAGTATGCGATGTGAAGTTCTAAGATTGCCTTCGGCGTCCCAGGGCCTTACATCTTACATCATTGGGCACTATTACCATGTTGAGAACCTCCGGTTCTCATTCCGTATTTTTTTGTTGTTTTTCTAACGCAGATCGTAATCTACTTCAGTGAGATTGCAAATATGGTGACAGAGCGGAGTATGGTTCCTCCTTGGTTTAATTTATTTTACCTTGTTATAGTTACTCTCACATCTTTTTTGTATTTTATCTTTATGGCCTTAGAGGCTATGTTGAGAGGTAGGTTGTATAAGCTGTTTTAATTCTAAAAATCTGTATCTTTCTATTTATAACTAGTTGGCTTAAACTCCGTAAGCTGCGGCTAGTTCCCTATGTTTATATTACTATATCTATACATTTGTTCTATTCTCTTGCATCTATACATTGAGTCTTGTGCGTTAGTTTCGTGTGAACGTTTCGCGCTTCTGAAATTCCCGTTTTTGAGCTTAATTTTTATCAGGCTTCTAGAATATATTATTTTCTTCTATATATAAATATGTAAAAGTATTAGGACTGTCGTAATCTCTGATTAACCTTTGCTTTACAGCTAGAGGTAAGGCTTAGGGTAATTGGGGTGTTACACTGTGCATGGGCGCGCCCTTGTTTTTCTTGGTCTATGCGTGCGCACCACCATGTGCGTACGCACGCATGTTTTTTATTGCGCCCTCTGTGCCACTGAACAAGCTTGTGCGTCTGCACGCCAAATTGCAGCCCTTCTGGTGGGAGCGTTGGCACAGCCTGTGCGCGTGAACCCCAACCGTTTTTGTTCCTGTGCGCGCGCATGTATGTATGTGCGCACGCACACATGATCCTTGTTAAAAAAAAGTGTTTTGTGCGTACACACACGTCTTGTCCCCCCTTCTGTTCAGAGCGTTTGCATACCCTTGTGCGGCCTCTCACCTCCCTTGTTTCACCTTGTGTGCGTACGCACACATGTCTGCGTGTACGCACAAGTGCTGTTTTGGACAACATTTTCATTGCACTTTGAATTAAGCCCTAAGGAACTTCCACCCCCTCCATCCCTCTCTTGTCTTCCTTTCCCCTATCTTTCTACTTGTTTTACTTAGTCTTTATTGTATCTCATTTTCATTTTGGTAATAATATTAGTTTTGCTTTAGTTGTCTGTTAGTTGAATAAATTGCAAGTGTTTGATGATTGATTGGGTTGTTTCTTGATTGGATTACACTAATGCACTTTTACTATGCTTTAAGTTACGAGTGCTTAGTGGGTTTGAATGCTCATGTTTTGATTGTACCACTAGAACAAATTATGTAAGTGCATTGAATTAGTGAATTGAGTTGAAATTACTTATTCATCATGATTTTTCATATTGAATTCATCACATGACTGATACTTGTTCCTTGTTAATACTTTACATTTGTTTGAGTGACTCAACTTGATTCTTATCAAGCTTGGCACTTTTTGTAACAAGTATCTTCCCATGTGACTTTTTCTTTCTGTTTCATGATAAATAACAAGTTTTTGGTTCATTATTGAATTGGTTATTGTTAATTGTGATATCTTCTATCAATTTTGTACTTTCACATGCACAACTTCAATATCCAATAATTCCTAAACTCAATTCACTCTTGTTGTTGTTGCTTAAGTATGCTCGTCCTTAATTGATGTTCATCTATTGCTTGCAACTTAGGCCATTTAATTGAGAAACTCATGTTTACCTTTTTGATCGTGTGGATGCCATTTTAACTGGCCGTTGTGTGTATTCTAACCGCGTGCACACTTGGAATACACACATGGCTCATTTTTTTATCATACCACACCTATATGAAAGCTTCCTCAATTAGATGCTTAATTACTTACCCCTTTACCCTTTTGAGCTACTTGCCCTATGATTCCTAATTATACCTTATTCACTCTTTTTGAGAATAAGACATAATAGCAAGGAGCCGGGAGAGGAGGAGGACACCAAGGATGGAGAGGCCAAGCCCGCATTAGACTTGGAGATTTTTTGCCACAACCCGAGCCCTGCATCCGCCAACTGAAGGTGGATTGCTTTAGCGTCATTCCCCCTAGATTGTGTTCGTGCATGGAGAACCGTGCAAAGCTTAAGTGTGGGGGAGGATTTGCCAATTTTGGGGTGTAAACTTTCTTTTCCCAAATACTTTGCACTTTTATTTTTATTTTCTTTTATTATGTTTCTTATAGATATTTGTTAGTATTTTTTATTATTGCATCTTTACTCTAATTAATATATATATTGCATTTCATGATATATATAGTATAGATATTGGTTGTGATTGGATGATGTGAATAGTATAACACCTATTTCAATTTTGATCCTAATTGTTCATGCTACTTTTTAGTTTGTTGAAAATTAGGAGAACTAGAGAAATCTTGAAAAATTTTGAATCCATCACAACGTACATACATGCATATATAGGAAATAATTTTGGTGAAAAACAACATGACTTTCCAACAATTTTGGACTTTCTATTGAATTGATTGGAAAACTATTTCTCAAACTTGCTTGAATGGATTTCTATGGAACATAGAAGAGTAAAGAACAATTGCCATGTGAGTTTTGAGCTATATTGAGTGGTTACACATTTTAACCACTAATTTTGTTCATTGTGTGTTATATCTCTTCTATGATTGTGATCTTGGTTTTGCTTAATTCTTTATTTCCAATGATTGATGTTTTGAATTGCATTGAGCATGATTGAGGCCATCTTTGTTTAAAAGCTTACTTTTCCCATATAGCCTACTCTTCGCATTTACCATTGTTAAACCCCTTTGAGCTTTATTTACCCCATTATTTTTTATTTTAGCACATCACAACCCTAAGCGGAAAACTATGAATTACCTTGGATTGTATCCTTGATTAGCTTAGGTTGGAGAAGTGTGTTTCATTTAATTGTGGGGGAATATTGGAAAACATTGGTAGTGATTGAAAATATTACTTTTGGGTATTTATTGAGAACCTTGGAAAATGGGTGCATTCATGTATGAGCTACTAAAACCATATACATTTTCACTTTCATATAATAAAAAAACATTATCACCATAAAAAGGGATCAAAGTTATCCCGAAGAAAAGAAAAGTGAATAAGAAATGCATATGTGATATGAATGATGAGCCATACATGAGTGATTGTGAAAAAAAATTGATGGAAGGTTAGGATTGTCTTTTGTTTTGATTTGGTTGAGATAGGTTGATGTGGTGACTTAAACTAATCAAGGATTCAACCATTTTAGTCCACTCAACCATATTTATCCCACCTTCACCCTAATTCCATTACAACCGTATGAAGTCCTCATGATAATTGCATTCATGCATCACTTATTGTTGATTGTTAGATGAAAAGCAATTCCTTGAAAGCATGATTAGAAGAGACTTGAGTGATTGAAACCCTAAACACCGAGTGATCAGACTGTATACACACCTAGTGAGGGTTCAATTACTCAACTCTATGTTTCTGTGCTTCTTATCATGCATTCTTGCAAGTTGCTTCGCTTTAATGAGTTGGATCAATTCTTTAGATTATGGTTGCATTGGATTATTCCCTTACTTTGCCCTAATTGTCTATACTTGCTTGGGAACTTGATTGTTGTTTTCACAAATTTCATATAGATACTATAGATAGATATATAGGTATAGATAGTATTTACATACTTACATGCATATAGATAGTTGCATTCAATAAATTGATTACCCCTTTTGATCATTCTCCTTGTTAGTTTAGTATGAGGACATGCTATCGTTTAAGTGTGGAGGAATTGATGAGTCCATATTTGATGGTATATTTTGACTCAATTTGGATGGATTCTAGCATATGAACTCACACTTAAGCACCAAATAGCATACTTTTGTGTTTGATCCCTAATTTGATCTTAAATGTGAAAACATGCAATTTTGTGCTTTAATATAGCAAATTAATTCCACTTTTATGTCATTCGATGACGTGATATGGTTTGTGAGTGATTCAAGGCCTTGAAGGCAAGAATGGATGGCCAAAAGTGGAAGAAAGCATATACAAGGGAGAAAACATAAAGAAAACAAGGAAAAACACACACAGCGAAGTGTGCAGGTGCACAGCCCTGTGTTCGCACGCACAAGCGAGGATTTTCATGTGTGCGTGCGCACAAGCACCTGTGCATACGCACAGGTCAATTTTCAGCCAAGTGTGTGGACGCACACGTCTGTGTGTCCGCACAGGACCCAACACGTAATTTCATTAATGAAACACATGCTTCACGATTTTTGAGGCCTATTGGCCCATTTTGGAAGGCTTGAAGATTGAATTGGAGTGCTATATCAAGGGGAATTCAACACTTGACAGGAGAGCCATCTTAGAATAGGAAAAACACATAGTAGAAGTAGGAGTAGTGTAGATTAGAAAATTCTCTCTTAGGGTTCTTAATTAGGGTTTGTAACATTTTATACTTCAAGTTTGATTTTAGATTCTAGCAACTTTTATTGTAAGTATTCCTTTAATTGTCTCTTTTAATACATTGCTTGTTTTACATTTTCTCTTATTTTCCTTCCTCTTGTCAATTTACATAGTCTTGCAATTTTGGATTCCTAGTTGTTTAATTTGATGTTTGATGGATCTTATATGTTTGTTTGAATTGCTTTTATTGATTTTGATCATTTATGATTTATATCTTTCATCAAATTACCAATTTTGCCTTGTTTTGTGAATATGCATACTAGGTGTTTGATGAAATGTCAACCCTAGCTATGGGGTAAATTTCCACCCCTTGACTTGGGAAAAATGAGTCTATGGATTACTAGAACCTTAATGTCCAACATGTAGTGGTAATTCTTGGGAAGTTAGTTGATTCTTGTTTCCATTAAAGCTAGCCTTTTACCAACTAGTTTGGTAAGTTGGTTAGAACTTATGGATTAAGGTCAATTATGCTTGCTTGACTTACTCCTCGATGTTAAGGGTTAACTAAGCGAGATTAACTCATGGTAATTATCATAGTTGTGGTTATGGCTATAAAGGGATTCCATAACTCATCCAAAGTCAAGGTTTCATTTATGTTTTAAATCACATTTTCATCACTTTATAGTTTTACTTGTTTATATTGCATACATAGTTCTTTTATTCCTTTATTAGTTTGTTAATTGTAATTTTGCCTTGTTCTTTAATTCCTTTATTGCTTACTTCTTCATTGAAAACACCCTTTTGGTTCTCACAACCAAAATTGTGTGCGCTCATTGGCATTAGTTCCTAGGGAGAACGACCCGGGAGTCTAAATACTCTCGGTTTATATTTTCTTTGAATTATGACATTATCTTGAATTTAATTTTGATTGAGAGGATCCATTGCCGGTTTGGACTATACTCACAACGGAATTACTTTATCTAGCTTTCCGAATTGGCATAAATTCTCATCTATCAGGTCTTCTAAGCAAACACTGTTTTTGTGGTGGTGCCTTCGAGGGCAAGCTATAATGCTTTACCGGGCCGGGACTGGATTCACGGAGTTGGAGTTGTACCATCTACTGTGCATCAGAGTGTCCTCCTTTGGACAAAAGATGGAAAGCCTGAATTTATTAAGGCTGATTCGAATTTGTATGTCGAACAGCTACATGTCGATTTTAGGGTATATAGTTCGGAATTGAAGCCTTTAAATGTTGATAGGGTGTTAAATTCTTACAACTGTGAGGGCTGCTATTTGTCTTCATAAGGCCTAACGGTGAAACTGCGCCATCCACACCTTGCTATGCCCCCAATTGGTTGGGATTGTTTGTCTTAGAATGGATTCGAGACGTTGTTCGATGGAACATGCTCAAGATGTCTAGGATTACCTGGTAACTTTAAATAATTATATAAGTAAATTCCCTTTAGTAGAGAATAAATTTAGTTCTTCTGATGAAGTTGAATCATTTAGGAACGTAATTTCTTCTTTTAGTAGCAAGAATTCAATGTCTTTAATCGAATTTAGTCATGGTTTAAGTTTTTCTTCATTATGTAATTCAAATGATATTATTAGTCACACTGCTGATAAAATAGCAGAAGTTTATTGTATTGAAAATGAAGCTGTTGTTAATCCAGCAAATGATCAAGTTCATTCTATTCTTGATGAATCTGTTGATTTTTCTTTTGATTGCATCTATGATTTAGAACCTTTGGATTTTGAAAAATATTCAGTAAAAGATGAGGATCACTTAAAATGGTTTGAATCTCAAGATCCCTTAAAAGAAATTAATTTGGGATCTGTTGATGATGTTCGAATCACTTATATCTGTAAAGAAATTGCAGATCCTTTTTGAACTAAAATTTTCTATCTTTTATATAAATTTAAAGATTGTTTTGCTTGGGATTATCTTGAGATTCTTGGTCTTGATCATTCTCTCGTAGAGCATCGATTAGCATTGAAACCAAATGCTCGACCTGTGAAGCAAACTCTGTGACGTTTTGCTCCAGAAATCAATCAAAAGATTAAGGAAGAAATAGAACGGTTGATTAAAGCAAAATTTATTTGAACCGTACATTGTGTTCAATGGGTTTTGAATATTGTTCCTGTAAAGAAGAAAAATGAAAAATTAACGGTGTGTACTGATTTTAGAGATCTGAATAATGCCATCCCGAAGGATGAGTATTTCATGCCAATAGCAGATATGTTGATCGATTCCGCAACAGGAAATGAAATTTTAAGTTTTATGAATGGTTATTCAGTATATAACCAAATCTTCATTTGCAGAAGATGACGTGTCCAAAACTGCTTTCCATTGTCCCGGGGCATTAGGCATTTATGAGTGGGTGGTTATGCCTTTCGGTTTAAAAAACGCAGGTGCAACTTACCAACGTGCAATGAATGCCATATTTTATAAGTATATTGGGAGATTTATGGAGGTATAAATTGATGATGTCATGGTCAAGTCAAATTCAGTAAATCAACACATTGATCACTTAAGAAAGGCATTTGTTACTATACAAAAAAGGGATTGAAAATGAATCCTTTAAAATGTGCCTTTGGTTTGTCGACAGAAAGCTTCCTAGGTTTTGTTGTTCACAAAAAAAGGATTGCAATTGATAAGAGTAAGGCTGATGCAACATTAGCACTATCTTCTCCTAAATCGAAAAAGGAAGTGCAATCGTTCCTGGGGAATGTAAATTATCTTCGAAGGTTCATTTCGAATCTTTCTGGTCAAACTCAAGTATTTGCACCTTTAGTAAAACTAAAGAATGATTCACAATTTGAATGGACACACAAGCATCAACAGACATTCGAGTCAATAAAGGCTTATTTGTCTAAGGCTCCCATAATGGCAAATGTTCGCCCACATGAGCCCTTGAAATTGTACATTGCAGCATCTACAAACACAATTGGGTGTATGTTAGCCCAAGATGATGAGAATGGACATGAACGGATAATTTATTACCTTAGTCGAGTTTTGACTGATATCAAGGCAAGGTATTCCCCAATAGAAAGATTGTGTTTATCCCTATACTATGTGTACATGAAATTAAAGTGTTACATGGTAGCTAAACCTGTGAAAGTTATTGCACAAATTGATCTTGTCAAATACATGTTAAGTTTTCCAATGTTACGAAGTCGTTTGGGAAAATGGTTGCTAGCTTTGACAGAGTTTGATTTGCGGTATGTCCCAGCAAAAGCTGTGAAAGGCTAGTTTATTGCAGATTTTCTAGTTGATAACTTGAACAATCTGAATGACCAGGAGGCAAACGTTCTCGACGTTAAAGTTGATTATTGGAAGTTATATTTTGATGGATCGAAGCACAAAGATGGTGCAAGGGTATTCCGAGTAGGATTCAAGGATTGAATGACTGTGACGAGCTTCAAACTCGTGATTGTTGGGCGTAGTGACAGACGCAAAAGAATCAATGGATTCTATTCCGACATGATCGAGAACCGACAAATGATTAGCCGTGCTGTGACAATAGCATTTGGACCATTTTCACTGAGAGGATGGGAAGTAGCCATTGACAATAGTGATGCCCTACATACAGCTTGCCATGGAAAGGAGTATGAAGGATTGGATGAAAGCAGTAGGAAAGCAGAGCTTCAGAAGGGATAAGCATCTCCATACACTTATCTGAAATTCTCACCAATGAATTACATAAGTATCTCTATCTTTATTTTATGCTTTATTTATCTTTATATTTTCGAAAACCATTATAACCATTTGAATCCGCCTAACTGAGATTTACAAGATGACCATAGCTTGCTTCATACCAACAATTTCCGTGAGATCGACCCTTACTCACGTAAGGTTTATTACTTGGACGACCCAATGCACTTGCTGGTTAGTTGTGCGAAGTTGTGAAGAATGTGAGTGAACCATAGTAGTGTGCACCAAGTTTTTGGAGCCATTGCTAAGAATTGTTCGAGTTATGAAAAGTGTAAATCACAACTTTGCCTATCATTTTCCAATGTTACGAAGTCGTTTGGGGAAATGGATGCTAGTTTTGACAGAGTTTGATTTGCGGTATGTCCCAACAAAAGCTGTGAAAAGCCAGTTTATTGCAGATTTTCTAGTTGATAACTTGAACAATCTGAATGACCAGGAGGCAAATTTTCTCGACGTTAAAGTTGATTATTGGAAGTTATATTTTGATGGATCGAAGCATAAAGATGGTGCAAGGGTAGGAATTCTCACTGTGTTACCAGAAGGAATCCAATCAGAATTTCTGCTCGAGCTAAAGTATCCTTGCTCGAATAATATGGCAGAATATAAAGCTTTGATTTTAGGCCTAGAAATTTTAATTGGGAAAGGTGCTTTGGAAGTCCAGATCCTAGGGGATTCTCAATTGGTCTTGAAACAATTATCAAAGAGTTCAAGTGTAACAATGAGAGGTTGCAAAAATATTTGGCAATGGCTTGGAAATTGTTAACTTCTTTTCAAAAAGTTTCACTAGTCCATATCCCAAGGATCTAGAATGAAATTGCTAACGAGTTGGCCGCCCAAATTTCTTCGAGGTACAGGATAGGCCCAGAAACATTAAAAAAGTTGGCAAATATCCACCAAATATTGGTGCCTGCGGATGAAAGAGATGTTCTATGTGAGGATGATTGGGAAGATAATGATTGCAGAAAATCTATTGCTGAGTATTTAAAGAATCCTAGCACTCAGGTTGATAGAAAGATAAAATTGCGAGCAATGAATTTTGTCTTAATGCTGATGAGCTGTATCAGAAAGGAATCGACGGGAGTCTTTCGAGATGTCCAAGTCAAGATGATAAAGACATTGCTTTAAGAGAAGTCCATAAAGGCATATGTGGTGCTCATCATGCTGGGATGAAAATGAAATGGGTACTATATCGAAATCATTTCCATTGGCCCTCCATGATCAAAGATTGTATCGAATACGCAAAGGCGAGTCAAGAATGTGAAAGGCATGGGGCGATACAATAGATCCCAGCTTTTGAGTTGCATTCGATTATTAAGCCATGGACGTTTAGAGGTTGGACTCTGGATTTAATTGGATTGATTCACCCCCTTTCATCGAAACATCATAAATTTATTCTGGCAGCAATAGATTATTTTACAAAGTAGGTCAAAGCAGTTCCTTTAATAGAAGCTGGGCAAAATGAAATAATAGATTTTATTGAGGAACATATAATCCATCGATTTGGAATTCCTCAAACATTGAGTACTAACCAAGGGACTATGTTTACTGGTCAGTGAATCAAGAATTTTGCAACTTCGAGGAATGTTATTATGGTTACTTCAACCCCTTATTATGGACAAGCCATTGTCCAAGTTGAGGCAGCAAATAAAATTCTGATTAGTTTGATAAAAAAATAAATTGGAAGTAGACCTCGAACTTGGCATGAAACTTTAAGCCAAGTACTACGGGCTTATAGAAATTCACCAAAGGGATCAACAGGTACTTCACCTTATAAATTAGTATATGGCCATGATGCAGTGCTACCATTAGAAATCAATCTTAATACTTTAAGAGTGTCAAAGCAAGACGATTTGCCAGTCGATGATTATTGGAATGCAATGTTTGATGAGTTGAATGAGTTAGACTCGGAGCACATTTTGGCGCTTGAAAACGTGATTCGGCAAAAAGAAAATGTTGCCCGAAATTACAACCGTCGAGTAAAAGAAAAATGCTTCAGTATAGGTGAGTTGGTTTTGAAAGTTATTTTGCCAATGGAAAAGAAGTTGAGAATTCTCGGCAAATGGTCCCATATTTGGGAAGGTCCTTTCCAAGTAATTGGATTATATTCTGGAAATGCATATCGAGTCAAAGATATCGAATCTGAAAATGTAATTAATTCAATAAACGGAAAGTATTTAAATCCATATCATTGTTTGTTAACTCAAAATTGAAATACATAAGTCTGAGGATAAAAACAAAAGGAAATCATTACAAGCATTGACCACTAAGGAGGAGAAAGGTAAGGCGCCATAAGCTTTGTAAGTCTGAACGTAACTAAACCTTTTCACTATCCAGAGCCGAAAGTGCTTCGATTTGCTCATATTCTTCATATTGGGCCTTTCCAAGTTATTTTTCACATTCTTCTTGTTTGGCCTCAATGGAACGGATTTCTTGTACAAGTTTTTAGTTCTTGTGTTGGATAGTGGCTATAGGTGTTGCTATATCACCCTTCCTCTGTCGAATTTTGGCAAGTTTCTCATTGATTTGAGCCAATTTCGTTTCAAGTTATCTTTCTTCCTTGTCATAATAAGCTTGAGTGAAAAAGGCTTGAGCAGAAAAGACTTGAGAGATTCTTAAGTCAAACTCTTCATGGGAAGCTTTTATAGGCTAGAGAGCTACAGTGTAGCTATCTGATTTAGACTGAATTTCAGCTACCTTATCTTTGACCTTTTGTAGCTTATCTTGAGCAAATACACACCTTTTATCAACTTTTATGAATTGGCTAATTATAGCAGAGTGTTGGGATGGAACCTGAAGTTCAAGAGATGAACTTATGACATCAGACAGAATTGAGTTTAAGGTTGTATTATTTGTCTATTCAGCGGGTGGATGATCCAGAAGCTTGAAAAGGGCCAAAAGTTGTTCTCGAGCACCAATACTTGGCTCAGGTGGGAAATTGGATGTAGAAGGATCTGTAAGTGCAGTGGTAGAAATGGGTACCTTATCTTCCTGAACAACTTGATTTAGGATGGTAACTAGTGTAATCAGGTCAGCATCTGTGGATTCAGAGACTATGCCCAGATCTCCAAATCCTAAACCAGGAGGAGTTAGAAGTTCAGCATACACGGGTGGACTAAAAATTCTTTGTGGTGAAGGGATAGTTTCCAGAACTCGAGATGGAGAATCTGAATCAGGGGCAATAGTTTCAGGGACTCGAGAAGGAGAGTCAGAATCAGGAGCCACCTGGAATCCAGTAGAGGTTTCAACTTGGTTTAGTGGAGAAGAATGTTCGATACTTAAGATCTGTGTTGGAGAATGGTGAGCATGTTCTCGTGTTAAATCAACTATTTGGGTCTCAATTGAAATTGGAGGAGCTACCTGGAGAGGTTCAACAGATGCAATAGTTTGAATTGATGAATGAGATGCTTGTTGTCCTACAACATACATTAGTCGAGGTTTACTCTGATTGAATTAATATATTCGAAGACAATATAATGTTACCGGAACGGATCTTGTTCTTTGAATCAACTGAGAGCTCGAATCCAAATCAATTGTATCATCTGACTTCAAGGATGCAGCAAAGAGATTTTGGATGGAAGGTTCACTATCATCAGAAGTGCTCTTGCTTGATGGTTGCAACTGTAACTAAAGAAAGATTGAAATCAAGAGGATTGCAGAAAAATGTGGTTTTCAAAGAATTTTGGTTAAAATGTATATATATAAATAAAGTATAGTTACCCTTCTGGAAGTCTTCGAAAGAGTACGTCGACCTTTCTTTGGTGGTTGTCGTGAAGAAGCTGTGGCTTCGGCTTTTCTTTTCAAAGGCCTCTTGGGAGAGCCCTCAGCAGTAGGAACCACTCGGATAATAGAACTCTTAATTTCTTCTAAGGTACGACTATACTTACAATAATAAGTAGCCCACCAGTCAAAGCAAGATTTTGTAATGAAGGAGCTACGATCATAAACAAGATGATTATATCCCTCTCTTTGTTGGTGATTCTCCAAGAGACAAACATCAAGCTCTTTCTTTGAAGCCAAAGTGACATAGCAAAAGGGTTTGCTGTTCTTAGGGAGTGGAGTTGGGATAGCTTGGGAGAAGCCTAGTTGTCTGGCTGTATAGTGAGGTGCATGCAGAGTGGCTTTAAAATGTTCCTTTTTGTGTTGAGGTAGCCCTGTTGGGGTCACTTGCACAGCTAGTAGGCTTGCCCAACTCCTGTTGGCAAGTTCGCTCTCTTCGGTGTCATTAGGGAAGAGGAGACGTTCGAGTCAGGCAGGACCACAATTTCGACGCAGAAAAGAGGTGAAATTGAGGTCCTTATTATGGAAATTTTTACAAGAGTAAAAAAGGGATAAAACAGCCCAAAATCGATTTTCATCCGATTGAGCTTCTGGAAAATTTGATTTGAAATTAGCCAATCAAAAGCCCTCGATATGCTGTTTGTTTGAAACGTCACCTCCAAGCTTTATCATATGTTTTTCGAAAATGGCATTAAGCTAGAGTTGAAAAAGCCAGAGAGGAGCTCCCGTACTAATCAAGTAATTGTTTCGAAGACAATTGACAAACTGGCCAAGGTCTTCGAAAATATGCCCTATAAGTAACTTGGCCAAATTGAGGTTGTTCCCTTCATGAAGGAGGGCAGCAAGTGAGAGGAAAAGCTTCTGCATTTGAATACTTTGAGAGTAGAAGATTATTGCGTTTAACCAATAGAATAAAAAGGTCACATGTTCATCATCTGCAACAGGGTCATTCTCGGCACCCATATGGTGAGCAATGAAGTCACTGTAGGAAGTCATAGAAGCAATGTTGTACTGCCACTTAGGTTGCATATCAGAAGTAAAATCTGGAGGGCTAATTGGGATCCCTGTGATGGCAGCTACATCGAGGAGTGACATACCAATCATCCCACAAAAAAGGTGGAAATTGTTGGTAGTCCTGTTTCAGAAATGAGTTACGGCCCCAATAATCCAAGGATGTGTTGAAGGAGTAAAGTGAGAAATTCGTAGAAGATCTTGAATCCCAAGAGCCCTCAGGCAACGTTCTTCACTGGTGCAAGACGCTCATGCCAGGCCATAAAGTCAATTTCATGAGGGTGATTTTAGGATTATTCCTGAAGGGTATTTAATTGGTAAAAAAGGAGATATCAAGGTCCTGATTAATCAACAAGTCTTCCCCTTAAGCATTTGGGAAGTAAAGGAGTCGCTTTTTTGCCCTTTCTAAACTCTCAATGGGACTAACAAAACAATGGGTATCATCACCTATAGTGAAGGGGATAAGGATTTTGGGATCATCGAGTTGGAGATGTGGGTCATTAATGACTTCATCATTGACCTGGTTCAGTACGTTTAAGGCCGGAGGAGCCGGTGGTGGCATCATAGGACGTTTACCTTTGTTTTGAGTAGCAACATGAGATGAAGAAGAGGCCATTGATGAGCAAAAGAAAACAAAGGATGAAAAGTAGAGGCTGCACAGGAAGAGGAAATGCAAGAGATGTTGAGAGAATAAGAATTACGAGAAAGTTAAGCAAAGATGAGAGGTTTGAATTTAAAGGGGGTTTTTTCTTGCTTAACCGTTATTGCAGAAAGAATTCAAAGAGAAAGGAGGTAACTTTGCGAAGAAGGCAAAGTGGTGGAGAGAGAGACTGAATCATGGGAGATGTGTCAAACGGGTCAGAATTGATGGAAAAAGGTAAATGGTAATTATGACTGGTTAAAGTAATTAAAGATTGGATTAGGATTAAGTGTTTCATCTTCCAAGGAGTGGTGACAAACCCCATTTGTAGGGTTTATTTTGTATTGAGTTTAGGGGATTTTATCACCTTTTACCCACATTTACTCAATGAAATAGCATGCTTTTGTATATTCTCCTTTAATTGTGCTTAAGAGTGAAAACATGCTTTTTAGATCTTAAAATAGCTAAATGTAATTTACCTTGATTCCATTAGATGCCTTGATATGTTTGTTAAGTGATTTCAGATTTAGGAGGCAAAGATTGGATCAAGGGAATGAAGAAAAAGCATGTAAAGTTGGAGAACTCATGAAGAAATGAAAGAACCGGAAAGCTGTCAAGCCGACCTCTTCGCACTTAATTGACCATAACTTGAGCTACAGAGGTCCAAATGATACGGTTCCAGTTGGGTTGAAAAGCTAACATCCGGGGCTTCGAAATGATATAAATTTTGCCATATGTTGCTTCACGTTCAGGGGCGCGCACGCGCACTTTGCGCGCCGATTCTGTCCATGGCCACTTTAATGAAATCGTCCCCAGCGATTTTAGGAGCCTTATGGGCCCAATCCAACTCATTTCTGATGCTATTTAAGTCAAGTATTGAAGGGGAATCAACAGACTTTAGGTACTTTTGATCATTAGCTTAGTTTTAGGAGTTAGAGTTAGTTTTAGAGAGAGAAACTCTCACTTCTCTCTAGGATTAGGAATTAGGGTTAGATTAGGATCTCATAGTTCTAGGTTTAATTCAAGTCTCCTTCTACTTCTACCTTCAATTGGTGATTGCTACACTTTGGTTCTTCTCTCTATCCCTCTTCTCTTGTTGTAATTTCTCCTATTTTGTTTCTAGGTTTTGTAATTGAGATATTCTTGTTCTTTTGTTTTCTTTCAATAATGCAATTTGAGGTAATTCATGATAATTGTGAGTTCCTTGATTGTTGTTGTTAATTCTTTGTATTCAATTGTTGTTAGAATTCTTTCTTGTTGTGATTTACTATACTTTTCTTTTGTGCCTTCCAAGTGTTTGATGAAATGCTTGGAAGAATGTTAGACTAGAATTTTATGTTCTTGGCTTGAGAAGGTAACTTAGGATTTCTTGAGTCACTAGTGTCCAATTGGTTGCTAGTTGATAGCCATTAACTCTAGCCTTCATTAATCCAATTAGTGGAAAGCTAGGACTTATGGACTAGGATTGATATAACTCACTTGACTTTCCTTTGTTAATTGATTTAAGGATGACTAAGTGGGATTAATCCTTGCAACTACCATACTTGTGGCTAGTGATAATGATGAAGACCCTTGACAACCAAATCTTGCCAAGACCATTTTGTTAATAAAGTTTTCTTACCATTTACTATTCATGTTTCTCATCTAAAACCCCAAATACAACTCACAACCAATAACAAAACACTTTATTGTAAATCCTAGGGAGAACGACCCGAGGTTTAAATACTTCGGTTTATAGATTTTAGGGGTTTGTACTTGTGACAAACAAATTTTTGTATGAAAGGATTATTGTTTGGTTTAGGAACTATACTTGCAACGAGAATTCATTTGTGAAATTCTAAACCATCAAAAATCCATTCGTCAAGTGGCTTCGAAAGCAAACACATTAATCCTAGGGGCAATTTGTTTGTCGAAATAATTATTTTCGAAAGGTTAAGCCGATTCGAAAAGTTAGTAAAGTGTCGAGATGGACGCATGGACTAAAAGAGATACACGTGCAAGCATTAAGTGGAGATTACTTGGCACAGATTCAATTTTGATACTTTGGTAAATCGAGCAGTTACACGAATGAAGGGGATCGAGGGCCTTCTTTGAATTAAGGATTTGTTGGTAACGCTCTTGGCCAAAAGAGCGGAAGCGGTTACCTTAATCTCCGCACGGAAAGGGGCACAAATTCTTTAATGATCAGTTATGGAAAAAGGGCTATAAATAACAAGAAGCAGTACGGCACAAAGGTTGGAACTTTTCTTCAGAAATACACTCAAGCACACTCACATTCCCAGCGAATTTCTGAGTCTGCATTCGAGTTCGATTTCTGTAGGGTTCCTTCCATTGTCTTTACTTTTCAATTTTACAATTTCTGCAAACTTTATGTTTTCCCGTTCAATTTATCTTCAGATCATATTTTAATTTCATTGTCAAATTTACATTTCAGTATTTTTACTTCTCATGTCAAAAGTCCTTTGACCCAACCGGAGGCATTTTAATTGTTTTATTTAAAATTAATGTAAATTATTTCGATTTTAGTCAGTTCTACTTTTCAAAATCTTTATTTTACACTTTTTCAATCTTTTGCACCTTTTGAACTCATTTCCTTTATAATGCTCATCTAATTCGAGGACATTTGATGCACTTATAAAAAAATTGGTACCTGCAAAAGAGGAGTAGGTTTCGCTCCTAGACTATTAAAATCGAACCACAATCAATTTGTTAAAAATCGACAAAACAGTAAAAAAAATATCGAAACTTATCAGTCCAAACTTTTTAATTCATCGGAGTGAACCGAACTTGAAATTTAAAACTGCCAAAGAAAAGCTTTGACAAAGTAGGATAATAGATGACCTCTAATGTATTTATTTATTATTTCTTTAACTTATATGTAAAAGCAAAAAATTAAATTAGTATTTTTTATGACTTTTAAATCAATTTTTTTGTATTATTTTTATCAAGTACTTTTTACTGATATTAATTATGAAATTATAGTTTTTATTTTTTATTTTAATTAACTTGATTTTTTTTTTCAAAACGTTTTGGATAAGAAAAAAATTTGCATGGCTCACCAATCCACCAACTTGTCGAAAATCAGAGTGAAGTAGAATTTTTAGACCGCTTTTTTGCATGTTTTATTTTTTTAAAATGAATTAGATATTAGGTATTACAAATTTACGTACATTATGCACTTATTTGCATATTTAAAAAAAATTTATCCATTATTTGGCTATTGTCAAGATTTAAATCCGATTACAATATATTAAAAGGCTTTATATTGCTATTCATCCAAACTCAATTGCGTTTGTTTCATTTTATTGGCGGATTTTGATGAAATTGGACTGGTATGCCTCTGTCTCCGCTAGTACCCCTAGTATCTATAACCGTATTTCATTATTAGATTACTTTATAATGGTCACCTTATTATTCGATATCATCTAGGCTTGGCAGCGTTTCTTTTTTTTTTTCATTATAATAGTACTTAAAAAGATCATATTATATGAACATAGACAATATACAACTGTATTCTCACTATATAATAGTAATTATTATAGTTGAGAGAGTGATTAAGTTGCTGGGGTAGTTGCATATATAGCAAGGGGGCAAGTGTAAATCACCAACAAAAGGAGGCACATTCAATCGAAACAACGTTTGAAAAATCGGTAGTACTATAATATTTAAGATGTAGTAGTTAATTCTCATTCCATGCCGTACATTTGTTGGCACTTTCCTTAATTCCCAAATCACATTGTTTTTGGAAGCGCGTGCCGACGATGGTACTTTGAATTTGAAATTTCATATATTTTATGCAGTATTATTATACATTTAAATTTTTTAATAATTAAATTCAGTTAAGTTGATTTAAATTTAATAAAAATTAGTTTTATTAGTGAGAGCATGAATATACGTTTTAATTAT
Source organism: Arachis duranensis (assembly GCF_000817695.3). Taxonomy (NCBI): domain Eukaryota; kingdom Viridiplantae; phylum Streptophyta; class Magnoliopsida; order Fabales; family Fabaceae; genus Arachis; species Arachis duranensis. The sequence goes on along the minus strand of NC_029772.3, from coordinate 33,373,630 downwards.
TCTTATTAACGTAAACTTTCATATCTCACGTTTTTTCTTTTTCTTTTTTTTCTCTTCATCATCGTTCTTTTATTGTTTCTGTTCTTGTGGCTTTTTTTTCTCTTCCTCTTTCTGGTGATTTTTCAGCGTTATGTATTTTCTCTTCTTCTTTATTTGATTTTTTCTTGTTTTTGATGATGATAATGATGAGTTGTTTTAAATTATGCAAAATTTATCAGGAAATAACATCGAAATGTTTTAATTGTGACACAAAAAATTTTTAATTGACACAAATTTTATAACCGTGATACAAAATCTTATTAAAAAGGTGAAACAAGAATTATGAACAACATATTGACTTTTCTGGATTTAAAATTTACATGCATCTTTTTTTATAGTTGATTGAGTCTTATTTGTGTGCTTGTTCTAAATTGAATTCGTGTGTCGTCATTATTAATTACTTTTAGTGTCATTATGAGTTAAATGTGTTATGCTTGTTGTAATTAACTGGGTTTGTTATAATTAGGTCATATAAGGTAGTTGTAGTGATTTTGGTGTCATTTAAGTTATATTCATGATTTTTTCTGATTCAAAATTGATTTGTATGTGTTTTGTTGTTGATTGAATCTTGTTTGTGGGCTTGTTCTTAACTAAGTTTATGTGCCGTTATCATTAAATAATTTCAGTGTCATTCTGAGTTAAATAAGATGTACCTAATTCCATTGACTTGGATTTGATGTAATTAGGTCATACAAGAGAGTTGTAGTAGTTTCTGTTGTCATTTAAGCTATATTCATGACTTTTTCTTATCCGAAATTAATTTGGCTGTGTTTTTATGGTTGATTGAGTATTGTTTGTGTGCTTATTCTAAATTGAGTTTATGTGTCATCATCATTAAGTAATTTCGGTGTCACTCTAATTTAAATGAGGTACACTCAATCCCATTAACTTGGATTTAATTTAATTAGGTCACACAAGAGAATTGTAGTGATTCTAGTGTCGTTTAAGTCATATTCATGACTTTTTCTTAATTTAACTTCTCTTCCTATTTGTATTTCTTATTTTAGTGAAAAAACTTGCACTTTTAAAATAATCTTTATAAAATTTTCAACTTTTTTAAATGTGTTGAAAATCATCCTAAGTTTTAGCACAAATTGCTCATCAACATCACAAAAAACACAAAAAAGTTACAAGTGTACACCATTGTAAACAAACAACACAAAATTCTTCATATTCGTAATCAAAGAATTTTATCATCTCATTACTAAATGAAAATTACATAAAAATAAAAAAACACAATAACTAATTCCATTTAACACCGAATGTGTAGCATAAGAACCAACATCAACCATAAAATTATATATCAAAGTAACCACAACAAAATATATAGCACCGAAATTAATTCTACCTTACACCAAATTATGTTTTAAACAACACAGAAACTATCATTAGGCGTAACAAAAATAAAATGATCATAAAAACAATTCAAAATTCCTAGATTTCTTTCAATTTAAAATTTTTAATCATCAATAATTATTTTCACAAAAAAATAAAATTATTCAACTCATACAAAATTATTACACGAGCATCAACTACTCACGAACTAAATTAATCAAAGGAACGAATCAAATCTTGTTGATTTGATTCGATTCAGAACAATGATCTAATTCATCCTTATTCAATTGATTTGGACTTGCATTATACATTGTTTTCAAAAATGAAACTACTATATGTATAAGAAGAAAACAACGATGACGACGATGATGATGACAATGATGATGATGATGATGATGGAGCAGGAGAAAAAGGAAGTAGAAGAAAAAATTCAAATAAAAAAAGGAGTAGGAAGAGAAATAAATGGAGGTGGTGGTGGTAGTGATGATGATAATAACAAAAAGAAAAAGTAGAGAAAAAATGAGAAAGAGGAGAAGAAGCAGCAACAAGAGTGGTTATGCATGGAATTCATGCCAAAACAACAAAAATATGTGGTTAGAGGCTATTTGATTGATACGTATAATGATCTCTTACTACTTGAAGACAAATGCTTTTTGTAGGTGAAAGGTTAACGACTGTGGTGTGTGGTGCGCGAATTGAGATTTCGCATAGCTTAACCGGTAAGTGCACCGGGTCATCCAAGTAATACCTCAGGTAAGTGAGGGTCGATCCCACGAGGATTGCTAGATTGAGCAATAATGGCTATCCAGTTGGACTTAGTTAAGCGATTCAAAAAGGGGTTTGGTGAGTCAATTCGCATAAAACAGTAAATAAGCAAGTAAAGAAAACAAGTAAATGGTTTGGTGTAAAAAACAATATGAGAAAACAGTTAAGATTTTAGAGATGTTTATCTTTCCGGATTAAAAGTTCTTACTAACTATTTTACAATGTATGATTCATTCCATGGCAAAATGTAAATGTCTAAACCCAAATCTCTTAGTGATTTAGCCTTCTCTAACATTCATTAACCGCCACTCTCGTAGTCACTTAATTCCGATTAGAGGGTTAAGTTTAAAAATTAGTTTATAGCCACAAAAACCCTAATTATCCAAAGCTAACAGAATTATATGTCACATATCCCAATTAGTTCATGTAATTAGCAATTTAGGAGGAATTTATTTTCAAGCTGTAATTCAAGCGAGATAACTTTCTCGAGAATTACAAGAACACAAGTAGAATAAGGGGTCATACTCTCGTTCTATTCAAATTCATAAGATTAAGAACGAAAATAATCCTTAGAATTGAATCAATACAATAATTAAAATAGAAGAATAATAATTCTAATCCATAGAAAAAAACAGAGCTCCTAACCTTAACCAAAGAGGTTTAGTTGCTCATGACTTATAGAAAAACTAGGGTTCTGAAAACATGCGGAAGGAAGAAGATCCAAATCACAAGCAATTTTTTCCTTTTATATTAACCTAATTTGAAACAGAATAAAATAAAATAATAAATTTTAAAACTAAAAGATATTATTTGTAAATAAAAATTATAAAAAGAAATTAAAATAAAACTAATAAATGCTAAATCCATTTGAGAAGCTCAAAGAGCGTGAATTCGGACGACTGCTGACGTTAAACGCCAGTTTAACGCCCCATAGTGAGTAGCCTTATGCACGCTGATGTCCCTTGCTGGCACTAAACGACCGGGGGTGCTGCCAACTTTGTTCTTTTTTTTGCTCCAAACTCTGCCAAATTGTTTTGAATTTTCACCTGAAATCATAAAAATATTAAAACAACTCAAAGTAGCATTCGAAGGAGATTTTGCACTAAAATCAAGCAAAACTAAATAAAATCTAACTAAAAACAACTAGCAAATGCTAAGAAAAATGGTACAAGATATTCACACATCAGTGCGCATTGAAGTGGCAATCCAATTCATCCTAAAAACGTATATAGGTCACTTGGGAGACTTTGTATTCAGAACTATAGAGAAAAGCATAATGGCTTGGCAAAAGGAAATAATTGGACACAATGAGCTCAAAACTTTGTACGGAACAGGTTAAGAAACTTCATACAAGAGGTGAGAAATCTAGAATTTATCATGGCCAAAACTAAGGACTTCATATTCATAGATGGAGACAAGTAGCCGCAACTAAGGATGACTTTCAAGTAATATAGTATAAGTAGGATGTCAATAATATAGGACAGAACATGGGTCTTGGGGGGTATAATAATTGAAACAACTTATTTTTTATGGCAATGCTGAGAGGGAATATTTTGTTTGAATGTGGGTGATATATATTTGTGATTCATATGATGTAGTCATGTTTTTGTTCTGATGTACTATTAAATGCTATCTAGAAGGTTGTAGTACTTGGTTTTGTTTTGTTTGTAACAGCTCCCCTTTAAGGGGTCAAGTTCTTTTAAAACTGATTGAAAAAAAGAAGCGGCAAAAGCGTAAGAAAGAGGAGGAGGAAGAAGAAGAAGAGTACGCGTGTGTGATATGAAAAACGGTTATAACAACTTGGTTGAACTTTAAGTATTTTTCTTGGTGGTAAAACTCGATTTTATTTTATGCATGTTTTTATGGGTTTAGAAATTAGAATAAATAAAACCCAACTTGCATTTAACAAAGGAAATCAAAGATGAAGGAATAAATAAGCATTTTTATCAAAAAACGTTCAACTAATCCACCCATGAAAAAATAAAATTGTTTATATACCAATAAAAAATATGCTATGATCAATAAAATTATCCAAAATATAAAAACTATTAAAAATTCTTAAACTATCCTCTTCTAACTTAATCTAACCCAATTTCCTAACTACAATCTAATTCTACCTCCTAATTTTGTGATCATAAATGATTATTTACACAAAATAAAATTGATTACTTAATTCAAATTATATTTCTTCTACGAGCATTTAGAATTTTAGGTAAAATTGTAGATAATGTTTTAACCCACCAAAGTTTTTCTGTCAACAAAAAAGTTGGACTTGGATTTTCGTAATTTTATTGAATATTATATATCCTAAGTTAATATCCTAATTTCCGGTTTCAACAGGCCACGTGTCACAACCCCTGGTAATGTTACATGGGTGAATTCTCTTTTTCAACACCTGTGTTTCACCGATCTTATTTTACTTTAATCCATCCAACCAACTGATCATTTTGACTGTTGACAATTCCACTATCTTTGTTGCTGCCATTTATACCCGACGTCATTCCATTTCTTAATTTTTGTCCATGTTCTCCTCACTCTCATGGTAGCCATTAGTAAGCGCCGAAGAAATTATTATACAACGTATTTCTAAACAAAGTAAAGTAATAATAAACTATGAAGCATAATAAAATTTATCTATTAATGTATATAAACTAATCTATTAAAGTATTAATCTATTAAAATAAATGTATCTGTGTATTTGTTATTTATTTGCATAATATATACAATATATATAATATATATGTAATATATAATTATATACTACACTATTATAACTATATACTCTATTGTCTGTTAATGTATTAATCTATCTATCTGTACTCTATAGCTATGTCTTTATGCTTTTGTGTCTTAATTATGTCTTAATTATTTATTATTTATTAATGAATTTATATATGTATCTATTGCTTTTTTATTTATCTATTATCTATCTATTTATCTGTTATCTATTATTTATGAATTTATTTATACATTTCAGGAGAGCCACGGTCACGATGTAGGAGATCACACCACCAAAAGAAATCGTTCTCCCGTTTACAGAGCATTTCCTCTTTCGTGGCTTGCATAGAACCTCAACACCGATTTGAAATGTCCCGAGCAATAGTCGAAGAGGTTGATCATGCTTTCCGCGGTGGAGATTGCTGGGATGAAGTCAATTTGAACATCTCTGCGCTGCCAACCGACCTGATCTTGAAGATTTTTCTTTATTCCAATGGAAAAACCATAAGAAGAGGGAGGTGTATATCGCGTGATTGGTACAATAGATTGAACCGGACGGATAATATGGAGACTCATTTCAAATATGAGGGCGGGAAAGCGGCGATTCTTCACTTGGACAACCCCCTGAAAAATGCTGACTGTAGGCGACTTTCTATGTTCCTCTTTGGAACCCGTGTAGCCTCACAAAGCGTCACCTGGCAACTCCTGGATACGACATGCAGATGTTTCTTTCGAGTGCTGGTCAGTGGAGTCTTGCTGTGCTGATCCCGCCAGTGATTGATAGACTGAGCAGTGGGTATGCCGTCTCCAACAACTGTGTTTTTTGGGTCAACAGCGAAGGTAGATTTAGGAAGAAACCGGTCTCTGTGGTTCAATACGCAACGATGGATTTTGCGTAGGATAAGATAGAAATAGGCGCAGGTACAGACGCATGTGTGGATTATCCCACGTTGATTGGCCACCATGATTATGTGGATTTCGTTACCTATGAGTTGTCCGCTTTAAGGTTCGGCGTACATGTGATGATCATCAACCTTAGACCTCTAGGCGCAATGGCGTGGGGTCGTCATATCTTTATTGGCGCCACTAACCTGACGGAAACACCCTATCTGAAGATAGGTCACGAGCTTATTGGATTAGCCATTGTGTCCGTGATTTCGACGGTGTTGAGTCATCGCTTGATGCGGTCGTATCGGAGGTCCAGTTCCGCTCTATTGGTCTGACTGATGGAGTTGTGAAGTTCATTGGACGCGTGAGAAGGCCTGGAGTTGTTTGCATCAAGGGGTGCATGGGGTTGTCTCTAGAAGTCTGAATATTGCTAAATAACGTGTTGTTGTGTCCGCGTTGTGTTTTGCGCTTTGATTTCTTAATATTTATGTACGCACTTTCTAAACAAGTTAGTGGTTTACCATTTGTAATATTTAATTTTGGCCCCCGATTTGATTGCATCCTGTCCCCAGGGGCTGATGAGTTCGCTACGATTCTGGTCTTCACCTCCATGTCTCTTGACCTATGAATGTTTAATGTTTTATTTATATATTATAAATCCTGCTGTATATTTCCTGGTTATTATGTAATGTATTGTGTAGTTTTTTAGTGAAGCTGGATTTGGATTTGGTGGTAATGACAATGGCTGATTTGGTCAGACAACTTGTTTGCGGTTACTTGTTTTTCCCTCTTCGCAACTTATCATATTTTAGTCACAGTCGGCCTATGTTGCTTTGGGATGCCATTTTGTTCTGGCCATTTCAATACAAATACATTAATTCATGCATCATGGTATTTTCAGGCATTGCTGGCCTTTTCTCCTGACATGGGCCCAATTTGTTCCCTTTGCAACTGTGGGTTGGATGAGCATTGGCCCACAATGATGTTGTGACCTTATCCTCCTGCAACCACACTTCATGTTGTTACCATTTCAAACCCTTGATTCTACCGTCACTCACCTCACTCAGGCGGGCACAGCAACGTGTGTCTATGATCATTCCGCTGGTCCTTCTCTTGCCCGTTCTTATGGCCCTTACTCCTCACCATGGCCAGCACACTTTCTTTTTCATATTACCTTGGTAATTCCTGGTTCATCTCTTCTGTTGTTATTGTTATTGTTATTTACTTTATGATTTTTTTCACCATGTTTTCACAGATAAAACCTCCCCTCACGGTTGTCATGCAATGATCGCTTTGTATTGTCAAATAAAGTACGTTCCCTAACTTCATGCATGTAAAATTCTTTTGTATCAACTTTTGCAGGACAAGCTAATTCGTTGAATCCGAATAACTTCTTTGACCTTAAGTGTTAACACCCTTGACTTTTGAGCTACCTGTTGTCCGCTGCAGCTCCGGCTTTTTTGCGGCAAGGTACATTTCAGGTACTTCGAGGATATAGGGTTTGTTGGCACTGTTTTCATTGACTTTGGTCTCCTCCCTGTGCAGGTAATTTGTCAATTGTTATTTTATGTTATAATGGTAATAGTAATAATATATTGAAATAATGTTCATCCTTACTGTTGCCGTCAATTACGTTGTTAACAGTATTTATATCCAGAATCCAGAATGCATTTTAATGTGCGCTGTTGTTATTCCCTCCTAATCTGATTTTGGGTGACTAACTTTAGCTATTAAGGATTAATGATGATCTTTGCTTTGGTAAACAAGCTATTAAATCTTATCAAGCTATGCCTTTTTATCTGCTGCTGTCCCCCGCTAATCTAATATTGGCTACCTAACTTTTACTATTCAAGTTTACTGACAATCATTAAACTGGTAAACAACCGATTAGATGCTATCAAGCAACGCCTTTAATTGTGCTCCCTGTAATTTTTGTCTGCCAAATTCATTATTGTGTTATTTACTGCCATGTTGTCTGTTAGACCAGCATTTAGACTGCACATACATATACATATACGAATTTGAAATCTTCTGCAGTGTTTATTTTTTACTATAACGTGCCAGTTTCTTTTTTGCTTGGTTCCCATGTATCCCTCCATGTATCGTATATCCCCTGGACTTGCCCATTCATCTATTCTTACCCTCTATTTCATTCTTCTTGGTGAATCAATGCTATTAATTACTTTAGCTGTGTTCCATTCTTTCTCATTCATCCTTTTCAACCCTTGTGAGCTCTGGTGATAAGACATTTTCCTACCTGGAGTAATTGAACTTCAATTTCCATCCTTCCTTCAACATTTAGTGTGAATTTCATTTAATGGTACTCTATCTTGTTTCATTCATACTTATATCTAGAGTAATTAAACTAAGTAATTATCACTACTATTTTTAGACTACACCTAACTTGTTTGCTGACTGATCTCACACAATGTGTTGCATTTATTGACTACCTATCTATTATTCATTTTCATCGGGCTTTCTTCGAGAGACAGGAACTTTTTCTCCTTCAATTTTTTTCACTTTGGTTGAGGACTTTGTATAAAGTGCTTCGTATAGTCTCTGTAATAAATTATCCACCTACTATGAAAGTGATGGCACTCTATGTACCTCTATAAGGAACCTTGACGGATCCCGCATTGTGTATCCAAGACCACATTCTCGAAGCAGCTCCACTGCTACAGCATCAGGAGTGTTAATCCTCACCGAACACGCATCCTTTCTCGTGATGTGATCCATACGGGCGACGTTATACCTCCATTTTCCATTGAATACACTCATCCAACTTCTCCTGTTCGTAGCAATGCTTTCGGCAGTCCACAATACTCAACCAACAGCCTGGATTGTCCTGTGTATTTTGCCTCGACTACTTTACAAGCGAGTCTAGTGGGTCAAGTTGACCTCGGTTTGCAGAACCGATCGCTTAGTCTGCCTGTTGCAGGAGGTAACCACCAAATTCTTTTATATTATCGAATGGTGTTGGGATTTTCTCTATCCCACAAATTTTGTTTTGTTTTTTCAATCGGTGCAATCGGTATCTAAGCTTTAGAAGTTTCTGATCATCTTTTAGCTGCAGATGCTGCCAGCTTCTCCGAGTAGATTCGTCGTTAGATTTGTTTTCAAACTTGCCTTGTAACCGAGGATGCTCCTACCCATGCCTAATCCAAGTTTCAAGTTTAAACTCAAGTCTTCGCTTTTTCTTCATTCGTGCTTTGACATGTCGTCGATCGTGTTTTGTTTCCTTTCTTTTATTAATTTATCCCCGGATGTGTAGGTCAGTGCGTTTTAAACCTTTGTAGTTCCAGTCAGGCTTATAGATAACTATGCTTTGTGTTTTATAATTTCTTATATACGTATCTTATCTATCTAATATATATTATGTATTATATTATATTATTCAGAATTATCATACATCATACACTATACTATATAAATTAGTATCGTATTAGTTTCATGCGCACCAATTTTGCGTCGACCATGTCTATGCTGATAAACATAAATTTATATGCGTGGATAACAATATTCATATACATCGTTGTAGAAATTGTAGGAATTTATTTAATAATGTGAATAATGGACGCTCCTAATTTCATTATTAATTCAGCTTACGTCACTTGAGGATACATTGATTGATATTCATTGATAATTGATGTTGATATGGTTAATTGATAAATCATAATTTATAATTTAGCTTTATAACTTACATTACAACGAAGCTAATAAATAAAAAATTCAACATATTTACATTCTAAACTATTCTATTATTATTATATTATTATATTATCATATTATAAGATCACATCA
>NC_029772.3:33338472-33363887 GCF_000817695.3 Arachis duranensis | reverse complement strand
AAAAAAAAAAAAAGAATTGTCCAATTCCTTCTCCCTTCAAATTTGCTTCTTCATCCATTAGCCATTCTAGTTCATTTGCTCGCATAAAGAATATGTTTTAACAAAAGGTGAGTTGGTAAGCCATTTCTTTTGCATGTTAAAGATCTTGTCCTGGTTATCATCGGCCAAGCAAGCTGACTTTGTTTTGTTCGCAGTCCTTTCCATCCTTTTTCCCACGAGATTGGTGCTCCTGTCAATATAGTTTCTTACGCAGCCTACCACAAACATCGTTTCAGTCTTGCTGGGTTACTCCTGCTTGCCTGCTTGATACTGTGTATGTTGGTAACCTCTACCTTTGTTTTGGCAGAATTCATTCCTTTATTTTCTTTGTTGTTTGTGACTGGTTCTATTTTGCTGGCTAATGGAGTCGTTGCTCTTTTCGCTGCGGCCAGTTTTATGTTTCAGGGAACATGTCTAGCTTATTCGTCTCAATAGTAGCATGCAGATGCATTTTTTTGTGTAGACTCCTGCTTGGTGTGTCTCATTCTTCTGTCACATTAGCGTATGATGCAGAAATTATGATATGTGATTGATGGAAAATTTATTGTAGTAACCGCAAATTTTACTTTCAGGCCACGATTGCTCTTCCCCGAATTTTTTACGGTGAATTTTGGTCTGAACTGCCATATGAGGTTAGATTTGTCGATTTCTCCGGCCGTCGGTTCACCATGTTGCTCCACAAGACTCTTTCTCTTTGCCTAATAGTAGGAGGGTTTTCTCGATTAATTAATGCCTTTACCATTAAGGGAAGATGCTGGTTCTTTATGGCCTATGTCAGTGATGCCAAGTTCATTATTTTCCATGTGCTAGATGTGAGTGCCCGTTTTCCGGAAGCCGGAGTATCCTTCGAGTACTCTTTTGCTGTAGATGAACTATTAGGGAATATTTATAGCAATTTTGTCGCTTATTTTGTGCCCGCTTTGCCTGATGACGAGGATTTGTTGCTATCAGATTCAATCCACTCTAATTTGCCTTCAGTAATATATCCCAAAGGTGATACATACACCATCCAGTTTGCATCAACCATACAAAATTTGTCCATGCTTTTGTTGCTTCTGGAAATTTATTTGACTCTTGTTACTGGTTTTGTTGCCAAACCTCTTGATTATCGCGCCTTTGCTTCAATGCTTGGTCATTATTCAATTGCCTACCCTAGAGCACTTCACAGCTTGCTACCAAACCGTGAGGCTGTTGTTGTCGGCAAAATGATTTTAAAATACCAAGCTGATGAATATATTCTGGTAAGGATTTATTTAGCAGTTCTTTGTCTCCGTGTTTGGTTGATGTGGGTTTTCGTCCTCCATGTTTACATCTACGTAGTCAAAACATCTTAGTCACTGTTAGACCATTTTCTCTCATTTGTTTTGTAGACCCTCCCAATTAGTTTTGTTCAAAGGCCTTTTGGGAATAAACCTGATCAAGTTGACGTTGTTGATGATGCTGGTGTGTGTTACAATGTCGATGTTCGATCCAAGCCAAGTAGGCCCCGAGAGTGCTATTTTGGTAGTGGCTGGAGGCCTTTTAGTCAGCACCACATGCTGCGAACCGGAAGCGCCATTAGGCTAATGGTTTATTCCTTCAAGAACTGGTGTGTTCATTGTCATGTCCTATGTATTCGATCCTTTGTTCCGCGAAGCCAAAAAGTGTGCTCCCACCATCAAATATCGAACTTGGTGTTTCAGCAATGTGTCATATTCATTTTCATATGTGCTGTTGGTTAACTCATTAACTTAGACAACTTTAGATTTAGTGACCGGATATAGCTAAGATAAATTTTATTCATATCCAGTCAAAAGTGCTTTCGTTCTTTAATATATTCTTGGACAATGCTATCTATATAATGGGATGTGATTCTGCTGTGTTAATCGTGGGAAAATTTTGATTTTTTGTTACTCATTCATAAAATAGGCATTGTGTTATATCTGTATATAGACTTTAGGGTCACACTATTACACTTTTTCGTTTATCGGAGACGCCTCCCCATTATGGTTTCGGAAAAATTGGGTATATAATACTCTTCACAGCTTTTAACTGCTTTAAATAATATTACATCCATCTTGCTTTAAAGAAAAAATTTCCTCATACAATCACCGATTAACCAAACTTTTATTCTTTTTATATTAAAGATTGCGTTCAAAAACCATTTAACTAATTTTTTTATTCATGAGATTCCATTTTTTATACACCATTCAATAGTTATTATATTTTCTTCTTTAAAACCCTTCAATAATTTGTAAATTATTAACTTAATACCTTGAAAAATTCTGTTTTTTAAATGGTTTTTTGTGGTTCGTATGTATTATTGTTACAAGACATCAAAAAGCATTCATCATTATTTTTTTCCATAACAGCGTCTATACATTAATTCTTCTATACATTAACAGGGGTCAGATCCTTTTATTTCGGTGTTATAATAACGTGTATCGATATCGTCGAATGAGTTGTATAATGGTCGAAAAATAAATTCCACACAACTGGGCTAAATCTGATTTTATCAAATATTTCTTTCTTATAATTCTGTCCACACATTGTTATTGTCATTAGTCATTACTATTTATTTTCTGTGTTGCCACATGGGTCAGGCATTTTTAACTGACTCACTAAGTTTTCATCCCGTGCTCCCTTACACCTGGAACGGTGAAGTGCTTTTTCATTGTGACCTTTGCTCTCTCTAGATTAATTCTTTTCATCTTTGGCCTATTACCTCAGCCTTATAATCGATAATATCTTGGAGCCTTTTGTAGGATTTTGTTAAACAATACACCTTTTGCGAAAAAACCTTAGGCCACCATCTAAGGACGTTCACACAAATCCCTATTCGCGACCATTCCAACTCAATGTCAAGTCTTTCTGCTTAGTCTGCGTTCATCGCTCTGAGTCAGTAGCTGTGTCGCTAATTCCTACATTCAATGTATACATGGGCGGGTTTTGACCGCCATCTCCCAATTCTGCAAGGTTTGCCTTTACCTCACCTGCTTCACCTACTTTCTGACTCCTTCCTCAGTCCAATGAAAACATCAAACACGAGCTTTGATTAGTCCTTCGCGTTACCCCTTTCTCACAAGGTCTTCAGACCCAAACTTATTTATTAGTTATTTAAGTTATTTAATATTAATTATTTAATTTAATTAGTTATTTAATTATTAGTTATTTTATTTAATATTTAATTATTTAGCTATTTAATTTAATATTTATTTAATTCTTTTTAAGTTATTCAATTAGTAAATAGTTATATTAGTTATAGTTATAGTTCTATACATGCATGTGAATATATTTGTTTTGGCCTTTAAGCCGCTTCAAGCATTGTTATCGAGATGGGCAATCTATTAGTATATATGCGTATATGCGTATTAATATAATATATAATATATACAAATATACATAAATAAATATACAATAGATTACAATATATAACATATGATGATGATAATAATAAAATAAAATACAATATAATTGCTCGGTCAAATTAAATGGCTACCGTTCAAATTGTATCTCAAGTAAGGGTTCCAGCGCTTACATTCATGGGTTTATTTAAATTAGAATTTAATTTTAAATTTAAATATTGTCTCAGCAGCGTTAGACGGTCCGGACTGCAGTCCAATTTCCAGTATGGTAAATTGCCCTTGGTTAATGATGGGACCTGGTGCCATATAAAGTCTTCTCTTCCTTTCAACATGCTTGCACACTGACTTGCTCTGCATCTGTTATACTGGTGCATTTTAAGATGTCATTCTCTCATGTTACTGATGTTTATTGTGATTGCTATTGCTACTGCTATAGGGACATGTGCTAAAGCTTTGCCTTGACTTCCTTAGATGTAATCGTAACCATGCATGACATAATTTTACCATTAAATCTTCCGACTTCGGCCTTTTTTTTGTCTCTCATGCTCTTGTACCGCCATTTTCATTAGATTGCTTAGTATTGTTTTGTCTTTCCTCGTGGTACATTGGTTGCAAATTGAGCTTTTGTACGTGTGTGAATAATGCACACTCAATAACATATCTTGAGTGGCTGTGTTATTATTCACAAATTGTTCATCATCCATTTCAGTTTTTGCATGTCATAGGTATAAACAAGTGGCACATTGTCGTTGTTGTTGCTTTGTTGACATGGTGTTGTGATTTCTGCATTTCTTTTACTATCGCACCATACGTGTTTAATATATTTTCCTCGATGTCTTGAGTAAATCCTTCACTAATTAGCATTAAAAACTTTATAGTGTATACTATATACTTAATATACTTAATATACTCAAATATTATACACGTAATACTTAATATACTTAATATACTTATATAGTTATATGGTTATATACTTAAATACTAATATAGTTATGCACCTATGCTTATACGTATGCCTCTAATTACCACGATCATCATTGTGTTCGTTTTTCTCCCAATATTGTAATAGATAAGATCGGTGTTGAGGCAAACAATTAACCATTACTTCATAGTTGTTATTACCAAAAAGGAAGTTCATGCATGGCTTCATTCTTATGATATGTATAATTGATGTTATATCTATTTTTGCTTTTTGTTCTTCCCTCGCTGTGGATTATTCTTTTTTGTGTGTATTGTGTCTTCTCGTGTAGATTTTCTTTAATTGATTTTTAGAATTCTCTGTAGTTAATCAAGTACCCAGCTCATATTTTCTTTTAAAGCTTATCCGAGACCCAAATCTACTCCCCCAGATGGATCAGACATTTGATTCTGTTAAAGATCTTTCTCTTATTTCTGAAAAGAACTGGTGCATTAAAGTAAGGATTCTGAGGATGTGAAAGGTTCCGTCATATGAAAAGAGTTACTCCCAACCTTCAGTGGAGTTGGTTGTACTTGACAAAGAGGTACGTTTCCGCCTTTTGTTACATCATGTATGTTACTCCTTTTTTATGTTTGTCACATCCGTGATGTCAACAATCTCTTTATTTTTTGTTCCATCGTTGTCAGGGATCTCGAATCGATTGTTACATCCGGTCCGTCCATTACCGTCTTTTTGAACTCATCCTTGAGGAGGGCAAGGTGTTTGTTGTGGCCAACTTCACAATGAATTCAAACACATAGAAATATAGACCCACCAAGCATAGTATGCGGATCATATTTAAGAGAGACACATTGGTCTCTACTGCTGAGGACATGGATATTCCAATTGAGTCATTTGATTTCGTGGCAACCAAGAAAATCTTATCTTCTGTTAGGGATGACTTATTTCTTATTGGTATGCTCTTTGACGTCCTCATTGTGCCACCCACATCTAGGTCATTTCCCTAGAATATCATTTATTTGCCTCTGCCAACTGTTTGTTAAAGCCCGCTTATCTTGTGGTTATCTGGCACAGATTTTGTTGGTCTTCTGTCCGCAAAGAGTGATTTGATTCCTTTCGAAAAAAAACCGGAAGTCACATTACATGAAAATCGAGCTTGATGATCTCAGGTAAGTCTTTCCATCTTATTGCGTATAAACATCTAGATACCTCATTCATGCTCCAATCCATACTAACCTCTGATTGTGTTGTTTAATGATTATAACTGTTCTATGTAAACCATAATAAAAAATACGTGTGGACCCAAAAGTGGCAGTGAGAAGCTTTCATGCACCTTATGAAAAAATTATGCATCTGAATTGGTCTCTCTTCTTGATGCCAACAAGGCCACCGAATTTATAATCGTGCTCCAATTTGTCAAGATGAAGTTCTAAAATGGTATATTTAACATTGCCCCATTATCAAGGAACCTGCTTATATGTAACCAAGTTTTTGTCTAATCAAATTTTATTTTTGTTTCAGGTGTGATGACTATCACCAACACAAACTACACCACAAGGCTCATGGTTAATGCTGACCTTGAAGTGGTTAAGAAATTCCGCCAAAAGTCCAATTCTTTAACAAAAGCTTTAATTTTTAGTTCACCAATCTTTAACATGCAACTTAACGCATTCCTGTATTGGTTGTGATATGGTGATGTTGTAAATTCGTTTGATGCCAGGTTGATTGGACTTGGTAGCAAGCATAGCACCAGCGTTGATGTTATAGGCCGGGTAGTAAGGCATTCTCCTTCTGAAGATTTTCTCAGCTTTACACCCTATGCACCCATACATCAGATAAAGCGAACTCTTGAGGTGTGTTCATTGGGTGCTTCAAATTTTATGGCTATTTTCCAACACCCATTTAAATATATTCTTTCTAGAAACCATCATGAAACAATTGAATACATGATTTCCATGTTTTCATGCGATACACTGCTCTTTGCATGAATTCTTTAAAATTACTCTCCATCGTGCATTTTATTTATTTCATTGTGGTTATTTTTTCCCTATGCAATACATTGCTTTGTGCATGAATTCGTTAAAATTGGTCTCCTGCGTAGATTTTGTTCATTTTATTGTGGTTAATTTTTGCTTCTAGAAATCAACCTACGTGACCTGTGAAACGGTCATCGACATTGACAGAGATCATGCCTGGTGGTACAAGGCTTGTAGGCAATGCACACAGGGACTGGAGGCACTTACTGACCAGTTTATTGTGCAAAATGCGATATTTACTCTACAATTTTTGTCCCAAGGTTGGTATCCATTTGTGTGTGGTTGGTATTTTGCTGTGTAGTCTCATTATGCTCAACAACTTTAGTTTTTTTTTAGTTTGATGCTTTCCATAGATTTCGGATCGGTTACATCAAACAGCCATGTTGCACTTCTGTGTTTGTTATTCAATCTGGTCTGAGCATTTGTTGCATCATTAACATGCCCCCCCCCCTCAATTTTTTTTATGCATTTTTGTATTTGTGCATGAAGGTTTTGCATTTAGGATCGTCTTGTTGATGACTCGGATACAGCAACCTTTGTTCTCTTTGAGAATTTTGCATCAAAGTTCTTAGGCCTATCTGTCGCTGACATCCGCACCAGCCTGCTTGCTAGGGTTCATTATTCGTTGTTTGTTGCCTTTTGGTCTGAGATTTTGTGAAAGCTTTGGTTGCTGACTTACTGCCTTCTTGTCTTCAACAAATAGGGTTACGGAAGAGACCATTTCCCAGAGGAGATGAATGCACTTATTGGGAAGACACTTCTGTTCAAGCTTACTGTTAGGCATGATAGCCTAAATAAATTTCAGGCGTGCGTGATCATCGTTTCTAGGATATGTTCTGATCCAGAAATTATAGCTTCACTTGCTTTAGAGAAGAACATTAAATTGGTATGGGTCTTTGATTACTCCACAAATGCTGTTCAATTAGCATTGCGTATTCAACTGTTGCTTCTTTTTGTGTTCCTTAACACTTTGCAATCTGACCATCATCTGTTCCAAGATGCATTGCAAAAGTTGCCCACTACAACGGGTGTTCGAAGCGGTGATTTGATTGGGACTGGGAGCATAGTCGGAGTTGCTGGTTCCACCACCCCTCCGAGCACCAAATCCGCAGCTGTTTCTGAGCTTGGGTCTAACCACGTGGTTACACAGACTCCAGTAAAGCGGGTGTGCATTAGATCTGACGATAACTTCTCCTCCGTGCCACACTTTCTGCTTCCAAGAGTCTTCTGTCTGCGTTTGAGAGGTGCATCCCAGGGAATGCCACCGATCCTGATGCAGAAGATATATGAGCCCGTCATCCCTCCATACCAGAGCTTCAAATAAAAATACAGCCAACCTAACTGCTTGGCGTTAAATAAACCGCTCTGACTCTTTCGTTTTATCAACCTGATATCGACTTACTTAACATTCCTAATGTTACATTCACATTTGGAATTTATTTTTACATATTCACATTGGCAATGTCTCTCACACGTTTACATGCTGCTCCATCGTGTCATTGTCATTATTGTTATTTAGTTTGCTCGATCATAGTGTTAGATCTAATGGCCGATCTCGGTTGGGTTTCTCGCTTGGTCTGGATTGAGATGCCACGTATTGATGCTACCGTTGGTTTATAGGCTGTTGTGTTCATGCTTCGATGAGGTTTTGTAATGCCCTTCACGTCTTAAGTCACAACTTCACTTGGTTATCAAAATCTTACTGGTATGATGAACATACTAGAGCTCCCTTTTTTTCTCTAATGTTTCTGTCTACTCCTATCATTGTAACCTGATGATTGTATGTCATTAAACTAGGAATTTCACGGGCTGGATATGCTTATTCACGCTGCTTTCGTGAACACAGCATGAACGACAAGCCATTTCAGTTGCGCCCCACACTTTCCCAGCTTAATGTATCTGTTCTATGCATAATGATGTATTTATCACCAATCGGTTCCTTGCAATGCGTTTCCCGGGGCTTAATGCAAATTGGTTGGATGCATGGCTTTCTTCTTCCATCCTTCAAAACATCATTAACCTATTCATACGCAATCAATAACGAAGTATCATAACACATGATAGAGTTGGGTACGCCAAGTACTTTGCCTTTCAGTGCTGCTCTATAAAAAATTGTATCTCCTTAAATTGACTGCCATCCGCCAACAAATTCACCTTAATTGAATAATTGAATTATTCTATCTGGATAAGCCTCTTGTGATTCATACACATACTTCACAATATGATTTGCACGATCCTCCTTAATTTATGAAGACACACCATTTTTATAAATACTTACATTTTTCTAATTATGCCAGCGGATTTATCTTTGAATAGAAATCCCATTTTCTCCTATATTGTTTGTGTACATGGTATGCTTCCATGTAGGAGCATTGTCAACATTTTCTACATACTTCCGTGAGTCAAATAGACCAAGCGGATTTAAATTTTCACTCATTCCAAGATAAACAACTCTTATTTATAAGAGAGGCTATCTTATAACTTTTCAATGGGGGGTTTTATTTTGCTATTGATTATTTATGCCTTGCCTTCTGCTACGATTTTGATTTCAAGTCAGATTGCTACCAATTTATGGATGTGCTAATAAATTGTAATTAGGCACAAAAGATTAGTGACAATTTTCATTTACCTAAACGCATCAAGGATCTTTGCATGCATCAGCACTCCAAATTATTGGCCAACGATTGATTGTCATATTAAACGAAGTACAAAAAATTAGTTTAGATACAAATGAATGTCTCATATCGAACAATCATTCCTAAACAATTAAAATATGATTATTTTAACCAAACAGATTTTCCCTTATGCTGACATATGGGTAAAATTTTCTTACCACAGTTTTCATAGCAACAATGCACATTTCACGCTATTCCTTTTGAGCCTTCATAATAAGTTGCAGGGCCCATTTTGGAGATTAAGTTAAAACACATTGCATTACCTCTTTTCTCTTAAAAAAAATCTCTCTAATTCTTTCCATGTTCCACTACTCCTTTTTTATGTTACAAGTAAGTGTAACTATGATTCTGCAATTACCATTTTCCTTATCAACTAACTTCCGTTTCTCTTTCTTTTGGTCATGTTAAGGTGATCGCTTGACTATGTTTCGAGTTCATCATCTTTTCAATTTGATTCAGTCACGGGATGCCAAATTGTTCCACTTCCTTTGTGAAGTGGTCTCTTTTCGTTAATGGTCAAAGACTAACCAAGCGGGTGAACGCATGTGCCTTTCATAGTCCAACTTTGACATCAATCCTCATGTAGATATTTTGGTCTTCTTCCTTCTTTTCATTCTTTGTTGACTTTTGTTATTGCGTATGCCTATCCTGTCTTGTCGAGCGGGGTCCAATTTTGCAATTGTCTAAAATCAGTTTTAGTGCTTGTAATAAAATTATTCCACACATCTACCCCTTTTGCAAATGGTTTGCCTGCCTTAATTCCATGGAACACCAAGCTAAGCTCGCACGGCAACGGCGGATGAAATTGCTGGGTCATAATAGGCGCCAGGTCAACGTGTTGCTCACTCCATCCGGCCCCGAGAATGGTTTGTTAGTCGTTGTCCACTGCATAGTTCGCTCAATGCTCGGCATCAATTTTTCATTAAACTTTTTCTTTTTCGTCGTAATCCATTATTTCCCTTGTGAGGGAAAATGTCAACTTTTGCTGCCAATCTTGCTTGTTCCTAAGCTTGTTGCTCTCTTGGTTTGTTTATGCATGATTTATAAACTTTCATCTACGCTTTTATGTTGCTACAATTGATCCTAACAGACACATGTATGAGTCCTTCCAAACCGATATCGTCCTGCTCCAAAAATCACCCGCCACTGTTGTTACATGCCAAGGTTAGCTTTATTTTGTAAATCTAAGTTGGGTCTCTTTTCTAATTTATTCTTTCCTAATTGGCTCTCTGCAGAACGGAATGATATTCCCCCAATGTGCGATACTCAGCACTGGTATTGGTTAGTTGTAATGATCACTTGTGCTGCTCCATTTCATTTTTTGCATTCCATTCCTTTTTTAAATCTTGCACCGCACCACGGTATTGGCTTCTCCCTCCGCAGATAACACCCTTTTTCCCTTGTAGGTTCATCGTCATGCAACGTACCTAGGTCTGGTGACAGACAACAGCGTTCTTTACCACGTACCGCGTAAGTAATGCCTGAAATTGCCATTTCTCTTGAAACTATGGATCCGGAAATCATGCTGCAATTTAACAATTAAACAATTCCCCGATATAAGATTGTGTGGGTTTTTTCATCATTAACATGGGACCTTTTGCCGATCCTCACCCATACCCACGGTTGAACATGGGTCTTTTACCAGAATGTTCCGCCCACTTAATCACAATCGTGTAAATTTTTTGAATTTATCTCCGACAATTGATAACTTTGTCTCATCAAATATGCAGTCTGGTTGGCTATCCTCCTTTGTCCTGGTATGCACGTTTTTATCTGCCTCAGGCTAGTGACGTCCACATTAAAGCTTTTATTGCATCTTCTACTGAACCAGGTGTTATTCTCAATGACTATGATTATGATTTTATAGATATTTTGACCTATTTTAGCACTCCTGCAAAACTCAATTTCATTTTATTTCATATGTTCACTAGATGTTTGGTCTATTGGGCAACCCACGCAAATATGTGTTTTTTGTGGGGCGAACATGTGGATGCACGAGCACCTTGCGAAAGGTGGAGCCAACAACACTATATTATTTGGTATTTGTTGTATGAGTGGAAAGGTCACTCTCCCTTTGTTGCCGGTTCCGCCACCATTGTTGGGGGTGTTGTTGGATGGTGATGATGAACGAGCTTTGCATTATCAAAAACATATCAGGGCATATAATAGTATGTTTTTGTTCACATCTATGGCTAGTAAGATTCAGTACACACTAAACAAGGGTTCCGCTCCCCCCATGTTTGTTATTAGTGGCCAAAATTACCATTCAATTGGAAGTTTGATGCCATAGCAGTCTACCAAGCCCAAGTTTGCTCAGCTCTATTTTTATGATACGGAAAATGAAGTCTAGAATAGGATTGATGCAATTGGGTGAGTTGGTGGTACTGATGGGCTGTTGATATTTTAATATGTGTATTATATGATTCCTGTCTGACCTGGATTTATCTTGATGTATTTTATTTTTGGGTTAATGTAGCCTGTCTAATCAACACAAATCTATAGATCATACCATTGTGGCCGACCTCAGCAGCATGCTTGATTCCCACAACTCTCTTGCTAAGTCTTTTCGATATGCTAGGCAAAGGTTCGCTGAAGATTCAACCACTCCGCTACGGCTTCGTCTTATCAAGAAGAGGAATACTGATGGTAGAAGATATAATCTACCATCAGCGTCTGAAGTTGCTGCTCTTATTGTAGGTGATTTTGATATGGATAACCTTTCGAGGGACGTTGTACTTCAGATGCATTCGAATCAGTTGAAACACATTGATGTTAATCATCCCCAGTACCTTGCACTACAGTACCCCTTGCTTTTTCCATATGGAGAAGATGGTTTCCGGAGTGATATTTTAATATCTGATGAAAGATCTAAGCAACAGTTATATAAGCGAGAAACAATTAGCATGAGGGAGTTTCTATCTTTTCAAATCCAAATGAGATCACATGAGTCACAAGTTCTTCTCAAATTAAGACGTTTGTTCCAACAATTTTTGGTTGATAGTTACACTATGGTTGAAGCTGAAAGATTACAATATCACAGGTTCCACCAGAGCAAGTTTTGCTCCCATCAACTACAAGGCCTACATGAGTGCCTAATTCAGGGTGAGACACAGGCTGCAAGAACTGGAAAACGAGTTATCCTACCATCTTCATTTGTCGGCGGTCCCCAGTACATGTACAACAATTGCAAAGATGCATTTGCTATTTGCAGGTATGCCGGTTACCCTAGCTATTTCATTACTATCACATGTAACCCAGATTGGAACGAGATTAAAGATTGCGTTGCAGACTATTCATTAAAGCCAAGTGACAAGCCTAATATCATTTCAAGGGTTTTCAAGATCAAGTTAGACGCCTTGCTAAAAGACTTAAAGGATGGGTCCATATTCGGAAAGCCCAAAGGAAGTAAGTTTTTTCATTCAGTGTCTTCAAGGTCATGCCAACACATTTGTTCTTTTTCCATCAATGGTTATTTGTCCCCTAACATATTCTTTTCTTTTTCCCAATTTCTTTATTTAATTTGTGTACACAGTTGAATTCCAGAAGCGTGGTCTTCCCCACTGTCATATTTTATTATTTGTTCAGCCAGCCGAGAAGCCTAGATCATCCGATGATATTGACCATCATATTTTGGCCAAGATACCTAACGAACACACCCAACCTAAGCTGTATAGCTTAGTCCAGAAATTCATGGTTCATAGACCTTGTGGAGTTTTAAACACGAGTGGCCCGTGTATGGTTAATAGGAAGTGTTCCAAGTTTTATCCAATACCTTTCCGTGAGAAAACAGCCATAGACAATGCAGGTTTTCCCAAGTATAAACGGTCGGATAATGCTCGTTCAACAAGCAAGAGGAATGTTAACCTCGACAATCGGTTTATTGTCCCGTACAAGGCAACATTGCTCCTTAAGTATGGGTGCCACATAAATGTCGAGTATACTTACCAGACATCTGCTATTAAGTATTTGTTCAGGTACGTCCACAAAGGTAATGACCGTGTCACAGCTTCGTTCTTCCAATCACATGATTCAGCTAATTTTGTTGTCACTGTGGATGAAATCCAAAACTACTATGATTGCCGGTATATATCTGCTTGTGAGGCATCCTGGCGGCTATTCGGGTTTGAGATTCAATTCAAAGAGGCTAACGTCATCCACCTTCCATTCCATCTGCCAAATGAACAAAATGTTTTGTACAAAGATCATCAGCTTATTGAGAATGTTATCGAGGCTGCTGCCTCAAAGGATAGTATATTTATTAGCTGGTTTAAGGCTAACAAGGATTTTGATCTAGCCCGTACACTGACTTACGCGGAGATGCCGTCATTTTTTGTTTGGGACAAGAAGGGACATATGTGAAGGCCACAGAAGCAAGGGAATGTGATTGGTCATCTCACACATATTCCTCACTCGCATGGAGAGGAATACTACCTTCGTTTGTTATTGAATTATCAAAAAGGGTGCCAGACATTTGCTGATGTACGTTCTATTGGTGGCATTGTGTACGATACATTCAAAGAGGCCTGTTATGTGCTAGGGTTATTGCAGAACGATAGGGAATTTATCGATGCACTTAATGAAGCTAGTGCGTGGGCATATCAAAAGGTTGTTTGCAATGCTTTTGATGTCAAACAACATTGTGCGCCCTGACATGGTGTGGGAGCAATGTTGGCAACATTGTGTAGACAACTCGATGCTTTCTGGAAGACATAACTTGGGTAAAATTTTTAGATTGTTTATGCTATTGTGTTATTGTTTTGCCAAAAATTCAGACCAATCCATTTAAAAAGTTTCCTTCTTTTCCACCTCTTGCAGTGTTTTATGCATTTATTTTACTTTCCCGTCATCATCGTGTCGAATTTGGTTCTGATGTAAGTATCTTGCATTTTGATTTTAGGCTTCCAACGTTCCGTTCATGAGATTAAGTCCATCACGCTTGCCAAAATCGAAAATCTTTTGCAGCCGAATGGTAGGAACCTAAAAGAATTTACTTACATGCTGTTTTCTGATTCTGTTGATTCGACTGAACCTTTCCACACAGTCATTTTTTATGAGCTCAATTTCGATAGGACAGAGTTGGCAAGTATTTCCGTGGATTTGTGTTCTCGGCTGAATCGAGACCAGCGCGTTGCGTTCGACACAATAGCGAATGCAGTTAGTCGTGGCGCTGGTGGTTTTTTCTGTGTGTGGATACGGTGGAACTGGTAAGACTTTTCTATGGAATGCACTGTCTGCTTCAATGAGGTCGAAGGGTGATATTGTTCTCAACATTGCATCCAGTGGCATTGCAACGCTGTTGTTGCCTAATGGGCGAACTGCTCATGCACGCTTTAAGGTTCCACTCAGTGTTAACCAGGACTCTATTTGTAATATAAGGCAAGGCACACCCCTCGCGCGTGTTATTTCATCTGCAAAATTAATTATATGGGATGAGGCACCTATGTTAAATAAATTTTGCATCGAAGCGCTCGACAAGTGCCTTAAAGATGTTCTTTGTTTTGATCGTGGATATAATCCTGATGCTCCATTTGGTGGGAAAATTGTTGTTTTGGGAGGTGATTTCCGTCAGATATTGCCTGTGATTCCTCGTGGTTCCCGGGAAAAGATCGTTCATTCGTGTACTAATGCTTCTACCTGTGGCAATCTTGCCAAGTGTTGCAGTTAACTGAAAACATGAGGCTGTGCCGTGGTTCGCGAGATATCCACGGTGTACAATTAGAGGAATTTTCTAAATGGCTGCTTCAAATTGGTGACGGGTTACTCGGAGACAGCACCGATGGCGAATCAGTGATTAGAATACCCGACAACTTGCTGCTGGATATTGAGTCTCCATGTCTGCATGATTTGGTGTTGTTCGTTTATCCTGACATCTTACTCCATTCTTCTAGCATGGATTATTTTAAGGGTAGAAGTATATTAGCACCAACACTTGATGTTGTAACTGAAGTAAACAATCATGTGATGTCTTTGATGCCTGACAACGAGAGGGTTTACTTGAGCTCTGATACACTAATTAATGAAGATGGTCATCTGGTATACACAATGAGCACGGAGTCATTGTATGCATTGAATTGTTTAGGAATTCCCCAACATCGGTTAGTTCTTAAAATCGGTGTTCCTGTGATGCTTCTTCGCAATATTGACCAATCCGATGGATTATGCAACGGTACGCGAATGCAGTTAGACGTCTTGGCGACCATGTCATTGAGTGCGTCATATTAGCAGGTCGTAATACTGGTAAAGTTGTCTTTATTCCCAGGATGAACATATCACCTAATAATGATGCATTACCGATCAGGTTTACTCGACGACAGTTTCCAGTTGCGCTTTGCTTTGCGATGACCATAAACAAGTTCCAAGGTCAAACGCTATCAACTGTTGGCGTGTATCTTCCATTTCCAAGGCCTGTTTTTACTCATGGTCAGCTTTATGTTACGCTATCTCGGGTCAACATGCATTCTGGACTGAAGATATTATCTGTTGGTTCTAAAGGCACAATTTCAGATCACACTATTAATGTTGTCTATAAAAAAAATTTTACTGTCTTGCTACCTAACATTCTACCTTGAACGGTATGTTTGTCATGTAGTCCTTTCGTCGTCCTCTCGGTAAGCAGTTATCATAAAAAACAAGAACAAGTCAATAGTGTATAAGTGTCTACCAAATAACGTTTTTTAATATTAAATTATATGTTTAGCAACCAAGCATTAAATGAACTATCTAATCTAACGAGTACATTTACATAGTTTTTGGGCTGAAAATAAGCTGATTCAAACACTAGCTTATTCCAACTTTCATTAATTCTAGTTTTGGCAGCAAAACTTTATAAAATTTAGAATAAAATTAACCGGAATACAATCACGCACAACATATTACAATGTAGACAGAAATAGACATCAATGCCTCTTGTTGGGGGGAGGCAAAAATAATTTAACGGTATTAACACCTAGATTTTGATTTCTACTAGTTGCTTCTTGCTTGGACAAGGGTTTGGCATGGCATGGTTTCAGATCACGGCTTCTGGTCTTCTACGTCTTCATTTGAGCTGATTTACATTTCCCAGTCTCCATTGTCTGTAGTGAATAAAACAACATTCAGATATATCAGAACAATAGCATACTTACACAGCTTACTCATGCTGAACCAAGAATAGATCCACTTATTTGATCATTAGACTTTACTACAACATGCATAGATTTCGGGTTCGACCATTGATTAGAATTTAGATACTCTTATAGAACCCCCCATCTTGTGAATCAATGATTCAGTTTAATTATTTTAGCAATCTTTACAGTTTTGCTCAATTTTCAATTAGGTCGTCATAGTTTTATAAGTTTCTAATCAAATCCTGAGTGTAAAACAAAAGTTCACTCAAATTCATACATACTGTTACAAAAATGTCAAATTAGATAAGTTAATCCATGAACACTCACATCCTGCATGGACCTAATCATTTCTGAAAGATAAATAAATAAAACCGAAAACAAGAATATAGGTATGAGACATGTCACCTAGGAACCAACCCATACAAAAGACATATCACTTAGGCTGCGTTTGATTTTGAGAACAAGACAAGACAAGACACTGAGAGCATGACACAAAAGACAAAGACAAAAAAATTAGTATTTTTGTATTTCGTTTGGTGATAAACTGAACATAAAATAGAACAAACAATAAAAAGTCTAATTTACATCCATTTTTTTCTTCACATAAAATTTAAAATAAAAAATAAAATGATAAAAAATATAACTATAAAAATCTTATAGTGATAAAAATAAAAAAATAAATTGTGTCTCCGCGCAGTGTCTCTATATCCTTCATGTTAAGGAGGACACAAAATACACTAATTCAGTATCATAGGACACAATGTCTCTGTATTCATGTCTCAGTGTCCTATCCTTATAAACAAACGCAACTTTATAATCTTAGATAATGCATAAAATATACAATAAAGACGAAAGGACAATCATATGTGCAAGGCTCATAATTCCAATCTCTCACATCCGTAGGTGGCAAGTGTCCAAAACGAGCAAGCAACTAACCAAATATCAAATTATATCAAGCCAAATAAAAGGAAGACCATTCCCCCACCCAGTCACAACCTAAATCTAGTGGACACACTCATCTCAATCAAGCAGCAATCTCACCCAAAGTGTTCTACGTGTCCGTTCTCCTTGAGGCTTACTTTTTCAGATTTCACGGGAGAGTGGGTGGGGAAGAATTGCATTTAAAGTACAGGCAATAACTCCTAATAAAGAAAGTCTTTATGCTTGCACCTAGTAGTGGAATAGAACATAATAGAAAAACTGTATAGGTTGTGGATGCCAATGTCAAAAGCACCTTACTACTTTATATCATAAAGGGTTGAGAATCTTATTGAAAGCATGGTGTGCCCAAAAAGTTTAACACATTTAGAGCTTCCTTGTTTCAGCACAAGTATCACGCACTAACTCGTGGCTAGTGCAATCATGGGGACAACTTTGGACAATTAATCATTCCATAGACACAAAAAACGTTAGAGCTTATTCAGAATGTAAACATGACCGGAGGTGACCGCCTAACTGACTAGGGCAGTACACTTTGCTGTAAGGCTGTCATATATAACTTGGAGATTACGGGATCAAATCCTAGAAACAAACTCTGTTTGCAAGGATATAATGGAATATATCAACCCATGCACTACCCCATTAGGAAGGAGACTAGAGCATTGAGCTGCCCTCTTTTACTAATATGTTGGAGGTGTTATGGATCCATTCAGTTTTGGAGCTACAGGAGCTGTTTAATATGACAAATTGATGACTCCAGACATACTTACCTGAAAAACACTAACAACTAGCGATTCAACCTCTCAAACAGCTAAATAAGCTGTGCCTTTTTGAGGTCAGAAACAACTCCATGATCCTCGGTGCTTCTATCATTGTATAATACCTGCAAAAAGACTAACATTTATTTCGCAAAGTAAATGACACCCCTCCTCCCCCAAACCCATAATAATAATAATAATAGTAATAATGATGATGATGATGATGATGATGATGATAATAATTAAAAAATAAAGAAAGAAAGATGTGAGCACCAAAATGTAACTTTGAGATGGCAAATACCTTATCTATGATACCATATTCGACAGCTTCACTTGGACTAAAATACTTTGGGCGCTGAATATCAGCTTCAATCTGCTCAGGTGTTTTTTCAATATGCTTTGCATATAATTTAACCTTGAAAAATGGAAAGAATTAAGTGAACTTTTGTTGTTATAATCTGTATTCTTTAAATCAATATTAGTTAATGATAATGAATGAAATCCTCAATCATAAGGATCAGCATTTAAATCTAAAACATGCATAAATAGACTATTGAAGCCCAAACATATATATAGTCTCAAACATAAGTAATCATTCATAATTGCAGCCTCTGGTTGAAGGGAACAAGAAAGCGTTAAGCCATAGCTCTACCACACACAAAATAAAGCACAGCCGCATAACTTTTCATAATAATGATCACATAAAGTTGAACCGACACACATAAAAGTATAGAAAAGATCATTATTGTTCTAACCAATTCTGTCTTCACATTATTGACTTCTTTTCTTGCAAGGTTAACATCCGTTGCTTGTCCTTGAAACCTTGCTATTGGCTGCAAATTGAAAATTATAATATGTTAAGATATTCTAGAATTATGGAAAAGATCCTCAACATAATCGACATAGACTAAGTATAGAAAGAAATATTCTAGATCATACCTGTCTTATCATTATTGTTGATGATGGCAAAGCAGAACGGTTTCCCTTTGCACCAGAAGCCAAAAGCAAAGCTGCTTCTCCCCAAGCATTACCAACACAAAGGGTAAATATAGGAGGCTTGACATACCTATAACAAGACAACTTAGCTAGATTTATAAACACAAACTTTCAACCAGAAATTGAAGTTGTGAACAAGTTACACAATAAAAAGATATAATAAACATTTCATATTGTGTGAAATTAAAAACTAATAAGATATAATAACATAATGATTTTAATGCTGGGCCTTCATTGGCAAAAGTTGGTAATAAACTTCTACCATTCTATATGCCCATGAGAGTTGAGGGTAGAAAAGAAGGAGCTTTCTTTGGTGGGAAAGTATATTTAGATCCTTAGTGGTCCAAGATTCTTACAAAAATATTTTTATCATTACCTAAGAAGATTGCAAATGAGTGGAGGAAGAGCACCTTAGTCCCTATCTACAAGAATAAGGAATATACAAAATTGTGAAAACTTCAGAGGAATCAAGATCATGAGTCATACCATGAATGGGAGAGGGAGATAGAATGGAAGTTGAGACAGGAGAGACAGGTTCTAGAGAACCAATTTGGTTTTATGCTATGTAAATCCACCACTGAAACTATATACTTGTTAAGAAGAATGATGGAGAGGTATTGGAGTAACATAAAGGATCTACGTATGGTGTTTATTGATCTTGAAAAAAACATATCATAGGATAACAAGAGAAGTCTTATGGAAGATTTTAGAAAAGAAGAGAGTAATGATTGCATATTTTTGTGCAATTAGGAATACGTACGATGGGTTACAACTAGTATGAAGACTTGAGATGGTGTGACAGAGGAGTTTCTCATTGGTGTAGAACTGCACCAAGGATCATCTCTAAGTCTATATCTTTTCATATTGGTTTTAGAAGTGGTCACTGAGCATATACAAGTACCCGTACCATGGTGCATGTTTTTTGTCGATAACATCGTCCTTATGGGAGAATCAAAGGAGGATTTAAATAAAAAGCTATATTAGTGGAGAGAAGCTTTAGAGAGGTACAGTTTGCACATATGCCTCAGTAAGACAGAATATATGGAATGTAAATTTGGCACACGGAGGGGAAACACTAATAGAGAAGTGAAAATTAGAGAAAGCATACTACCACAAGTAAAGTTTTTTAAGTATCTTGAATATCATACAGGATAACGAAGAAATAGAGGATGTAAAACATAAAATCCAAAAAGGCAGGTCAAAGTGGCAAAATGCGTCTGGTTCTCTAAATAACAAAATGGTACCTTTAAAATTTAAATGTAAATTTTATCACATTACCCTTAGACCGGTTATGCTATATGGAATAGAATGTTAGATGACAAAGGGTGAGCATGAACATAAAATTAAGAGTGGCAGAGATGAACATAAAATTAAGCCCTGCTATGCTATATGGAATAGAATGTTATTGTTGTTATTATTGTATTTAAATACTTCAAAAGTAAATTTTATTTTGAAATTTCTATTTTGTCTTTCTATCTCTCTTTCACTACCCCACTCCATGACTTCCCTCCCCATTTTTCAAGTCTACAGGGTATAGTGGCAACTCATCTCCTCACTTTGTCCCTTATGCCCTATCCTCCACCTCCTCTCCTCCTCTCCCCCCTCCTTCTGTCCCTCTCTCTTTCTTCCTCTTCTACACATGCACCGCCACCTCCAATAATCTTCCCTAAAAGGGAAAGAATTGTTTTTTAAAAAAAATAAAAACTAAAAAATCCTCGCATTCTAATATCATACCGTATTCCAACAAGCAGCACACAATTGTGAAATTAAAATATAAAGTTATGATGATGACTCCTCCCTTAACCCCAATTAATATTTGTTTCTCATTGCTCCCAGTATAACAAATATAAGGCCCGTTTTGGCCCAAAGTTGGTCTTTATTGTTGTATATAACTAGCAACCATGGATATTTAGTCAACAACATGGACATTTTGCTCAATGTGGTGGCCTCTTCAAGGATCTGCCTAAGAATTTCAAGTTCAAGGTTATTTAATGTTGCAAGAAAGCATAAAGAGGAATGGGATAAAATGAAAGAAATGGAAAAAGAAAGGATGAATATGGCATTTCATACTATTATTTTATATATTTTTGCATGGAGCACCAACATCCTGATTTTAGGTTTCCCCACCGAAATCAGAATGGAAAAGAAAATAAAGAGTTGTTATACATGTTCTCAACTAAAAGACATCTGTCAACATAAGTAACATAAAGATAGACAAGATGATAAAAAAAAAAGCATAGATATTAACCTCATCACATCATAAATTGCAAATGCTTCAGTCTCATAACCCAACTTCTCACCTCCCTGAAAGAAATAAATAATATCCTATTAAAGTAATCACCAACATATAGGGATCACTATTTTAGCATCTTATGGGAATCATTTGCAATAATTTCTGCCTTGCAAAGTAAAACAGCAAGGGTTAGCACAATTTAACACTTCAGTGCCCAAAAATGAAAGAATTACAATCCAGCTATGTTGATTTATTCTAAACACAAACACACCTGATATGATAAAGTTTACTTGTTCTTGGAGTTATTGTTGTATAAGATACTAGAAGATACATATTGGTTTTTGCATTTTAATGATTTCTTTATTTGACTATGCTATTCAAAGGCGTGAATTGATACACTCATCCTATATTACTTGATTTTTGTTATCCATTTAATGCCTATTTTCCAAAAGTTTCCTTTCTAAATGCTGGGTTGACATATAGTGCAACATTAAATAACTTGCAAACAATAATCTATGATCCAGCAATAATGTGCATATCATATCAAAATCAAAACAAAAGTTGATACATTTAAGAATATACAACTCAATGATTGACCAACTCTTGCAATTTTGGGTGAAAATAAGACAAAACTATGCTTAATGCCCACGCTGCTGACTGCAAACGGGGATAACATCCAACTACAGTCTTTCATTATTCCTGAATTAAATGCATTTATACTAACAAACCAATTTTGCTTCTAAAAGATTAGTGAAATTTAAACTACCAAATCTACTCCGGTATCTCCCTCCGATACACCAACTCCTCAGTCCCTCTCCTCCTTTCCCAACTTTTTATTTCCTATTCCTTGTCATAACATTTCCTACTTCTGCATCAAACTACTCCTTTTAAAGTGCTATTTGCATTTCAGTGATACGAATGCTTCAACCCAAATTAGTAAATACAAAGAGCGGACGTCAAGCTATGAAAATTGAGAAATACTTTTCATGAACATGAAATGACAATATTAATAACACATCATAAAGAGTGCTACTTACCTTAGTTGTCCCAGTGGAGTTTATGTATAGGTAAATAGGCTTTTGCTCATCTTCATACTGAAGGTAAAGAAATTCAGCTAGTATTAACTCTGTAACGGATGGAACAAGAGACATGCCCAAATAAACAATTCGATTTTTGTATAAG
This sequence comes from Arachis duranensis, assembly GCF_000817695.3. Taxonomy (NCBI): domain Eukaryota; kingdom Viridiplantae; phylum Streptophyta; class Magnoliopsida; order Fabales; family Fabaceae; genus Arachis; species Arachis duranensis. The sequence goes on along the minus strand of NC_029772.3, from coordinate 33,341,660 downwards.
TAGGAAGCTAAGTCTGGTGGAGGTTGCTCCCATGCACTTCCTCTAGAGAACGGAATAACCTATTCATAGACAAGAAGCAAAAAGGAACAAACCAACATGAATTGTTGTACCAAGTTAAATCAATTATTAGCATAACAATAACATTTCAGAACGGAATCATATATGTTATGAAATATTTGTTCATGATACTGCACAGCCATGACCATAAAAAACTTTATTATATTAAGCAAAACAAGAAAATCTATCAGCATGCTAGAAGAAAAGAAAAGAAGAAAGACGATACATGTATTGGAAACCAGGCAACAAAACAAATTACAAAAGTAAAGAATGAATAGAGCTCCCTATCCTCTCCCAGTTATCCACCAAAGAGGCAATGCAGAAACTATGCTGACCACTATTGATAAAAGCACTATCTCCCTATCAAGCACAAGGCAAACTAGCAAAGATCTTCTTATCTTGCAATCTAAGATCCAATTTTATCTATTCTTTTTTCCCCTTTTTTTTTGTTTTGCTTTCAAAATTGCATAAGGAAATATTAAAAAACTAGAAAAATCCAGAATCCCTTTTTCACTATTTTCTTCGTCACATAAAATCCAGAATCCCTTTTTCACTATTTTCTTCGTCACATCCTGAAAGAAACGCATGTAAAAAAGTAGATGAAACATAAACAAAACAGACTGATATTTATATCAAAAAGTTTCTATAGGTTCTGAAAAGACAAGCATTCAAATCCGAGATTTACTATTTTATGTTGATTAATTATTTTCAATTGAGGAGCTTAAGATGAAGCATTTGGATATCCAAGTTCCCGGCTTCTCTATTACAAGAATGTCCATTTTCTCTGCCTGAAAAGGCCAGCACTTTTGGCAACTAAGAAAAAGAAGTGAGGCTTGGGGAAGTGAAAAGGATCATGTAAGACTTCATCAAACAACTTATTCCGCAACTTAAACACTTACCACTAACAGCTCCCTCCTTTAGCTACAGCACAGGAATGTAATGTGCTAAAGGGAAGCATTTGAAATAGAACTCTTAACTAAGAAGCATTTTTCTTCCAATCTGTACTGTATTAACACGCAAACATTTAAACTGAATTGAATACATACATACGTATGTCTTCATTGATTCATAAAAGGAACTACATAGAAACATGCCGGTCTGTCCTTTATAATTATAGCAAAGTTTATACTTCAAAGTGTAAAGATTTTGCACAACTTATCAAAATTTTAAATAAATAAATAAACAAATAAATACCCTGAGACCATTTACAGCGTGTATTATATACTATAACGTGCAAACCAAAATTCACAATTCAAACTGTAAAATTTCATAGAGATACATTGAAAGTTTCAACTTTCACGTCAATGTCTTGGCTATTCAATAATGTGAAATTCGGTTCGAGAAAAGAGGAAGGTGTTGGAAGAGTGTACCATAGTAACGACGCCTCGTTTACCCTTGGTGCCACGAAACGACGCCGGATTGAGAGAAGAAGGGCGTAGCTTGTGGCCGGCGAAGGGGCTGGAGGCGCTGCTGGCGGAGGTGGCGAAAGGGGCAACAAAATTGGTAGAGAGAGAGGCTCTGAGGGCTGCGGAGGAAGAGGAGTTGAGGGCTCTGATGGGGGGATGGATTCTAGAAGAAGATGGAAAGGGGAGGGTGGGTCTGTTGAGGGAGAAGGTGGAAGCTGCGGTGGCAGCAATCTCCATAGCTTCAAGAGTTGTAACTTGGAAGTGTCTCTGTGGCTGTGTGGGTAAGTCAGAAAGAGAAAGAAAAAGAAAAAGAGGGAGTGAGGAGAGGAAGGAACAAAGTCACGTCTTTGGAATGGTATTATTGGGCTTCCCCAGTTCACAAAACAGACAGTTATAATGATTGAGGTCCAGCCCAGTTATGTTAAGGAATTCGGGAGATCTTTATTGAATGACTGAATGGATCAAACCTTTTTTAAACGAAAAGGTCTATAAAGAGATAAAGTGAGTTGTTAAGATTTAATTATATAATAAATTTAAGTTTTTATTTTTATTATTTATATTTTCAAAAAGAGAAACTATGGAAACAATGATTTGAATGAACAATGTGAAAAATAATTTAAAATTAGAAAGTCAATTATAATTAAAATTCAGATTTTTAAATTAATTATCTAATTATAAAATTTAAAAATTTTAAAACTTAGGATTTGCAGTTTAAGTTATTCCCACTACAGACGATTACTTCTAATACTTTCATTTTCACCCAATCTCCAGTATCTCCTCTCGTCGCCACAGCTTCACCTGTGTCATTGCAACCACCGCCCCCCAGCAGAAAGTTTCGACGTCCGTATTATCTCCCACCAACGTCGCTACGGTCCCTCAAACACACCACCGCCACCTCAAATTGTGCTCCTCTTATTTTTCCGTACCCCGGTGATCTCTAATCCCCCTCTTCCCAGTGTGTCCCCTCCGGTGCCCTGACAACCCCCTTCCCTCGGCTAGCAAGAATCTCAGTCACTATCGCAGCAGATTTCGTTGACGCACCGGCCTATTCTAGATGCAATGTGCCAAGACAACGACATAGCCAACCAAGTTGGCAAGTATTCTCGCTTCTTGATCCTAAGCCTTTTTGAGCATGACCTTCTTCGGTTCATTCTCAGGTTCTTTCAAATCTAAAGTATTGTCCTCTCAATGGTCATAACCTCTGCACTTGCGTCGCTGCTCCACATCCTTCTCTGCTGGCTCTTGTATTTTGTTCATACTTTTGTTGGTTTTTGTGTTCATTCATCTCCTTCTTCTCCTACTTCAATTGCCAGTTTATGATGGTCATTTTAGTAGGTATGCGGATAGTTATTTTAATTCTTATGTGGATGATTATTTTGATTGGATTGGTTTAGTTATATATAATAAAAATATGTTAGATGTTCAATTCATTGGATATGCAGATGATTATTTTTGTCGTTAACTGGATAGTTATTTTTACTAGGGGTAAATGACACTGGTGGCGGTGTATGGCAAGTCAAGCAGCGACAGTAAAATGGGATGATTATTGATGAAGGTAGGGTGACAGCCGATTGAAAAAGAAGATTGTATTAAAGTAAAATATTTTGGTAAATTAAGATTTGAGATGATTTTTTTTAAAATAACTAAGTGAATTTTTTTATTTAAATAATTTATGGACTGTTTTTTATTTTTTTATATGTATTGAACTAAATCTTCAACCCATTA
>NC_029772.3:33313605-33338121 GCF_000817695.3 Arachis duranensis | reverse complement strand
CAGTTGACATGTATCTTTATTTGAAAGATATTATCATTTCGTTACTAGAAATAGTATTTTTAATGGTTATTTATTTTGTTTTTATCAATAATTAGACATTAGTCATCTTATACTTTGTTACTAAAAAATTTTAGCGATAATTATATTATTATTGGTAAAAAAAATTTAATAGCAGCAAAAAATATATAATTGTTATAATAACAACTAATATATAATTGTCACAAAAACATAAATTGAATAAGTCTTTGGTGGCCACTATGTTATTGCCATAAAAAATTGTTACTAAAAAAGATTTTTCCTGTAGTGTTTATCCACGGATACTTCCTTAATTTGTCATGTTTCCATGTCAGATACATTTTACAAACGACATACAATGACACTTGTCCGACACGCGTGTCTTTTGTGTTCAACCGTGTCTTAATAAAAAAAACTCTTTCTCTAAACACGCTTGAATACTTTTAAATACTATCACGTATCAGTGTGTCTAATCTTATTCTTAATATATATTCTTAAAATGAGTTTAAAAATATTATATATTATTAATTATTAGTTTTATAAAAATTTTAAATTTACATATCTGTATATTTCATGTTGTGTCATATTCTGTATCTATGTCAGTGTTTATGCATCATAGGTAGTTTATCTAAAAAATCATTAAAAATCAAATAAAGACAAATTACTATGGTTGTAAGGAAGGGTATAATTGATATAACATTTGAGGTGAAGGATAAATGTTTAAAAGGTAAAATTTCTTTAAGTAGCAATGAAAAGATAAGTTAAAATTTGAGCATATTTGAAGATGTAATAAAATTTTTACTTTGAGAAGTTAATTTTTAAATTGAGACATGATGTCATTTTTTTTTCATTTGATATGTGTTTAACTTGAATTTTAATTTGTACTGATTAATTGAAATATTTTTGATAGATTTTCTAGGAAAGGTGAATTTTTTTTTATTTTTTTTCTTTTAACTTTTACATTTACACAAAGCAATTTAGGATATGAATAATTACTACAGTTACAAAAATAAACTAAACCATCATTTTTTTTTCTTCTAAACCCACATAAAACATACTTTGTAAATATGATTTAACTGTATGTTAGATAATACAACTTCTCCAAAACAATATAAAAAGTGCAAACTATAAATGTAGGAAATATCAATGCTTTATTTTTAGGCGAAAGACCACAACTAGCTCTTTGGGTTAGTTTTTATTAACATGCTGCAATTATTTAAATTCTAGAAAGTTGGTATAATTAATTATTGTAGTATAGTTATTATTAACGAAGAATAGTTCAAGGGGGGAGGGGGGGGAAGCTAAAAGTTGAAAGATATTAATTTATGTTACAAATTATATTGGAAATATATTTTGAATGTATTAAACAAAATAATATACTATGTGATATAAAAATGCTCAAAATATGCTAATATTAAAAGAAACTGATGAAATATGAGATAACAAATATGTTGGATAAATAAATTAAGGCGTTAAGATTGCTAAATTCAAATCAATACATGATAAGAGTTAACACCAAAGTTAAGATTGATAAATTTTTATTAAAAACATAAAAATGTAAGTATTTAGTATTAATGTTATCGTTTTAATAAAAAAAAAAAAAATATTAATGTTATCGTTCAACGAACGCTGTTGGTCATAGTATAAGATGTAATTATCGTCATTGTATCATTCTATTTTAAATAAAACATATCCAATTTAGAATACGCATATATCATAGTTACAAAAGGAAACAAATATTCATGTGCATAATTTTTTTTTCCCTGAATCTTATTTTAGTGGGAGAACAAAATATGGATCTAAATTTAAAAACAGTTTCATTTTTTTACAAATATTGGTAAAAGAAAATTAGGTTTTTTTATTTCTATTTATAGATTAAATTATAAGAATAATTAATAAAAAAATGGTAATATTTATATCCTAACCTAACAATTAAAGTCAGGTTCAACAAAAATAAAAGATCCAATTTATAAAGGAAGTCTTCAACCCGTACTCGACTTCTATAAAGAGGTCGGACACTACAAAAGAGTTCAATTGTTCAAGCTCTACTTGTCCAAGCAAGTAAATTACTTTCGCGAATCTCTCTTACTATCTCTATCTCTCCTAAAAGATAGATGCCAACGAACTCCCAATATAAAGGAAACGATTATCCATCAATAAAGATTGAACTACTCTAACAAAGGTGGTCGTCGACTCTACTATAATACACTGACACCCCTCAGGTATACACACGTTCTAATCTACTAAAAACCTGCCTAAAGCCCTTGCTAACTTAACCATCGAAGTCTCTTGCAGGTACCACCCCCTCCTCATGAAGAACTTGGACGGCGGCATTTCGGCACAAAAACAAGTCGGGCATTGCCCCACAAGGAGTTTGGACGTGCCCAAATTAACGTTTCAGGTAACTCTTGGAACATTGGCGCCATTGCCGAGGAATTGGGATTCAACCCTAATAATGGCGGACCACCAGTATGAAAACAGGCATACAACATCTGAATCTGAACTTAAGCTCCAACCAGAGAGCTATGCCATTATACTTCCTCCACTACCACAAACGCATGTTCCTCACGGAGAAGGGACATCGAGAAATTTTCAGCCCAAACGAATCCAATCAGAGGTCCATCCACCATCAGAAGAAGACCCTCTACAAACAACGGAACTGCTAGGATTGGTTCACAGTCAACAAGAATGATTAGAACAACTTGAACATGAAGCCGAGCATCAACGGGAAGCAGAACGGGAGCTGCGATGAGAAATGCGACGAAGAAGAGAGCTAGAAGAAAAGCTCTTACGACTAGAGGCCTATCTCCAAAGACGAAGTACCAGAACAGACCGGGAAGAAAGTTCCCACGGGGAGAAGACCCGTTCATAGAAGAGTTCATACAGGCTAAAGTTCCTAGGAATTTTAAAACTCTCGACATGGATCTCTATGACGGAACCTCTAACCCGAGACACCACCTTAGCAACTTTGAAAGCCGGATGTATTTAGCTGACGCCTTGATAAACCACTATTTTACGGTTTATTTTGTATTGAATTGAGTGGATTTTATCAATTATTCATACACTTATGCATATAATTCGCATGTTATACATTTTCCTTCCTAATTTTGTGCTATGATTGAAAACATGCTTCTTTGGCCTTAAAATTGCTAATTGTTAATCCTCTCTTATTACCATTCGATGCCGTGACATGTGTGTTCAGTGTTTTCAAGTTTTATAGGGCAGGAATGGCTTAGAGGATAGAAAGGAAGCATGCAAAAGTGGAAGGAACACAAGAAGTTGAAGTTTTGAGAAGATGGCCGCGACGCGCACGCGTGGACGACGCGTACGCGTGACTGGTACAGGAGACGAACGACGCGCACGCGTGGATGACACGTACGCGTGACAGGATTTCCTTCAGCGACGCATACGCGTGATGAGCGTCACGTGCTGCAATTTACAGAAAATGTTGGGGGCGATTTCTGGGTTGCTTTGGACCCAGTTTCAAGCCCGAAAATACTTATCAGAGGCTGCAGAGTGGAGCTGGAAGGGGAATGAATCATTCATACTTTCATACACACAATTTTAGGTTTAGATGTAGGTTTTCTAGAGAGAAAGGCTCTCTCCTCTCTCTAAGTTTAGGATTTCTTCTTTTAATTTATCCTTAGGTTCAGGTTCAATTTTCTTTTAATTCAGTTTTCTCTTACTTTTATTTATTCTAGCACTTTAGTTATTTCTCATTGATTCCTTTATTTTCCTAATTTAGTTTATGAGTTCATGTGTTACTCTCAATTTTCATTAATGCAATTTATGTTTCACGTTTCTTATTGTTCAATTGCTTTGTTATTGTTATTTCTTTGCTTTGGTTAGTTTTAGATTTTGCTATGTCTCGTTAGTTTTCTATGTTTTTATGTTATGCCTTCCAAGTGTTTGATAAAATGCTTGGTTGGATTTTAAATTAGATTTTTATGTTCTTAACTTGGATTGATCAATTAGAGACTCTTGAGTTATCAAAATTCTCTTGTTGATTGGTGATTGAAAATTGTTAGTTGGCTTAGACTTCACTAAATCTAGTCTTGATTAGGGCTTGTGAACTTAAGTTGATTTCTCTCACTTGACTTTCCTTCATTGTTAGGGGTTAACTAAGTGAAAGCAAAAGGCAATTACCATCACAATTGATGATGATAATGAGGATAGGAATTTCAATTCTCAATCATTGTTAGAATTTTTCTTAGTTGTTATTTTATTTCCTTGTTATTTACATTACTTGTCTCTTATCACAAAACCCAAAAATATACTTTATCATAACCAATAATAAACACTTCCCTGCAATTCCTTGAGAGACGATCCGAGGTTTAAATACTTCGGTTAATTTTATTGGGTTTGTACATGTGACAAACAAATTAAACATTGATTGAGATTTAATTGTCGGTTTAGAACTATACTTGCAACGCGATTATTTTTGTGAAATTCTTTACCGACAATTTTCTCCCATCACGCCTCTAACTTCACCTGTTGTAAAGCCTTCCCGGCCACTTTGGCCAAAACGGCAATGAAGTTGTTTGACAACTTACCCCCTAGGTCGGTAACTTGTTTCAACGACCTGGCAAGAAAGTTTTTTACCAGATTTTCCATTTAGAAAGATAAAGTAAAGCATGTCCTGAGCTTGCTGGGAGTCAAGCAAGAGGTCGGAGAAACACTCCGAGACTACATGAAAAGGTTCAATAAGGCATGTTTGGAAGTCCAGAATTTACCTAGTGAAGTGGCGATAATGAGATTGATTAATGGTCTTAAAGAAGGACCATTCTCTTAATCCATATCCAAGCGACATCCGGCTTCCTTGTTCGAAGTACAAGAACGGGCAGAAAAGTACATCAACATGAAGAAGAACTCCTGATTACGAGAGCCACTCTCGAGACCTAGCCTGCCTTTGTAACACCCTTGCTACCAGAATGTCACGCTTTCGCCTACGCCACTTTGATAACTTGGATATTACAACAACTTTAAACATATTTAATATTAAGATAGGAGCCTGTAAAACTTAAAACCGTATAATCTTTCCAAAAGAGACTTTTCAGTTGAAAACACAAATACATACATACAGACCAAATACAATATTTACAAATCATATATATACATAATATTAATTTACAAGCATTGCATATCATAATTCCTATCCCTCTTAAAAAATTTGTAAAGATGAAGGTGAGGAAAATATAATATTTAAAATAATACAAAATATCGTGTAAATAGAAAACGAAATAAACTCTTCATGACTTCTTCGTCCATATCCTGAAAAGGGAAAACCTGTAGGGGAGTGAGAACATCGTCCTCACTAGTTCTCACTATAGGGTTAGAGAATTTATATAATAAGATACGTAAAATAAAACTATGGTACAGTGATTGTTGCTCGTCTTATGTATCCTTTCAAAAGCCAAAGGTTTACATTCAAAAATCCAAAATCCTTTTTAAAAGAGAAATCAGTTAATTCTTCAAAATCCAAAGCCTTTTCCTATCTTATAAAACCTTAAAAGTTTTCCTAGACAGTATGAATGACCAACCTGTTTCAAGCATAGGTTTATTAAGTCTATGTTGAGCCAGTTTGATTTTTCGTACTTTACTAAACCACAACACAAACCAATCACGACCTCTGACCCATCACATAATCTCAATTATCAACATCCAATTCACCACAATCCAATCAATTTCAGTCACAAACACAAGTAATGAAGTTCAAACACAATCAAAGCTGTTATGTCAAGTATAACAATTAGCAGTTAAACATAATTATTCACATAGGCAAACCAATTACAATATACACACCCAAACAATGTCACATAGATGCATATAATGAATGCCTACCCTATTGGCTGTGATATCACATTGTCGATTCAACTGCCAACCCGACACATCCCCATAGGAATGTTGCCTTTCGATCACGAATATAAATAGGATCCCTCAGGGATATTGTGCCCGGCACACGGTCCAAGGAATATAGTGTCTGATACACTCTTGTGATTTTGAAAGGATGTGAGCGAGATTCTCTACCACAGATCTCACATCTCAGCGTAAGCGGAACTAACACCTACCCTTATGCCTACAACTCAGCGTAAGCGGGAGAACTTGGCCCTTACACCTACATTTTAGCATAAGGTCCTTACGCCTACATCTCAGCGTAAGCGAGACGAAACCCAGCCCTTACGCCTACATCTCACAAATATCCATAATAAGTCATACTCACATCATAATTAAAATTGTTCTTGACCCATTTACTTTCAATAACAAATGTATTCAGTTCACATCTTGTCAAGAATCACTTTTCTTTAAAATATCAATTTCCTTTCAAACCAAAACCGCTTTTGGTAACATTCTCCGAGGACTCCAAACAACTTCCAAAATCATATCAAACGGTAATTCTCTTTGAAAAGACTCAAAATTCTCCATTTTTAAGTCATTCGTTCAACTACTTTTAAATCGAAGTTATCAATTAACTATCTCGACAAAGTCTCAAGACTTTAAGGGGAAATCCGCAACAATTTCTTAAATTCATTCAAATCAAAACCAACTTCAGGTTCACTTTTAAAACCAATTCTCTGACTTCTTCCAAAACGTCACAAACGGAATTATTCAATCAAAGTCCAATTTTTTTTAAATCCACTAAAACTCCTCCGAAGGTGATTCTTTAATCAAATTCAAAATATAAACCCTTTTGACATTTAAATCAACCAAAATCATAAGTCTTTTCTAGATAACTTGCACTTAAAATATAATACTTTTCTTAAGAAATAAAGCTCAATCATAATTCTCTTTTCAATAATTCTATTCAAAACATAATTCATTATTTTCTTAAATAATGTAATATTTTCTTAAATAATGCAAGTAAAATAATATAATTCTTAAATTCATAATTTTCTAAATAACATTTCAGACAAAGTCTCATATTTTAAAGAAATTTTGATAGCACCTACCGTAAAATTTAGACCTTTTCACCCTTTTCGAGTCCCAACCAAATCATTCCGCAACTATTTCCAATGAGTTCAAAATCAAATCAGTTTAAAATCAAGTTGATTCCAAAAATTCATATCATTTTCATATCTCAAGGAAACCGATCCAAAATTAAATCATTTTTAACGAATCAAACTCATTTCCAAAACATTAAAGAAACAATTCAGCAACCATCCGTTTAATAAAACCAAACAATAATCCAATCAAACAAACAATCATATTCATCCAAAACAGACAGACATTATATAAGATTTATACAATCACTAAAAAGAGTATTTCTCACATCAATATCCATTTATAACAATTCCAATTTATAAAATTGAGTTTTTAGAAAAATTCCTACCTCGAAAAGTTGAACTCATAAACCAAATGCGTCAAAGAAACCTTTTTCTCTTGGCCCGACATCAGTGACAGCTACAACCACAGCTCCACTCACCTTCACAATAGCAGAAACAACCTTAATTGCAACATGCAACTTCGGTTACTAAATCCAATGACATTAATATCGCGAAAACCCTAATGACACATAACAGAACACTAACGCGAGGTTTCCAACAATAGAGATATTTACTATAATAAGAAAACGAAATAGCAACGGTCTTTGAATCGATTTGGCGGTAGCCCCGACAGTCACCTCAAGCAACAACGGTGACCAGAACTCCGGTGATGGCGACTGTAAGAAAAACATGCAGTGACGATAACGTTTTCGGTATCTCAAAAGAATGTAAACCAAACTCAAAACCCTTACCGGTAGTGGTCGTTGGCGACGACAGCGGCATTTCCCGGCGCCAAGAGCTTGTCGGCGCTTCTCCAGTAGCAGCGACAGAGCTCGCGATGACGGTGACCCTCGACGGTGACAACAACGAGGCTTGCAGCTCTACACAGTGGTGACAAAGGCAATTTCTCCCTCTTCCACACGCGTCACTCCGTCAATCTCTCTTCGACTTCACCCATGGATGACGGCAACACTGGCTTCACGGCAAAGACAACGGCGACGTCAAGGACCCCGCGAAGACGACAACGGACGCGAGAGTAGTGGCTTTTTCTCTTCCCTCTCGCGTGCTCTCTCTTTTCTCCATTCCACGTCAGTGCAGCGCCATCGACAATGGTGGCAAGCAGCTTGGCGATAACGACGACACGACGGTGGCGGCGAGGCGTGGTGCAGCGACGACGCGGCTATGGCAGTGGCGGTCTCCCTCCTTCACCCGCACTCCCTCTCTTTCTCGGATCTCCGTCTTCTCCCTTCCCCTTTCTTTTTTTTTCCTTTCTTTTTTCCCGTTTCTCTCCTCTCCCTTTCTGTGTTGTGTGCGTGTTTGTGTTTGAGTGAGGGAGAATGTGTTTGAGTGTAATTATGGTTAGGGTTAGGGTTTCAACTTAGGAATTTTAGGTTTAATTAGAGTAGGGTAATTTTAATAAAATTGGGGCATAGGATATTAATTTGAAATCTAATTAAATCTTTAAAATTACTTTAAAATATTAGTTGTTGTATTAAAATACTAATTAATTCTCAATCAATTACTCTAATTGAAAATATATGGTAATATAATTAATTTTCTTTATCCCTAAAACTTAAAGTATTAAATTATAAAAATTATAAATTATTTAAATCAAATCATATAAAATTCTTATTATTTTACAATTACTAATTTTATAATTTAAATATGAAAAATAATTCAATAATTGTAAAATTAGATAAAATTCTAATTTAAATAGTCAAATCTCATCATTTTTTTTGAATTTCTAAGAGTTTAAGTTGTAAATAGGAAAATACTCAATAATTATAGAGTTTGAATAAAATCTTAATTTATTTCAAATTCAATTAATCAAAACTACCTCTAATTATATTTAATAAAATAATTTTTAAAATTAGAACTGTAAATAAATAAATGATTTGAAATTAGTGCATAATAAGACTTTTCAAAATTTTGGGTCTTACAGCCTTACCCACCTCAAGAAAAGGAAAAAGAAGCTAAAAAGAAGGAAGAGCACAATTCGAAAAACCCTCGCAGATACCATAACTACACCCCCTTCAAGTCTCCCTGGTAGATGTTTAAGAGAAATATGCCATACCGAAAAACTTTCACCTCCTCGAACAATCAAATACAAAAGGGTGAAAGTCGGACAGAGTACTGCAAGTATCACAAACTTTATGAACATTCTACTAATGACTGTTACACTTAAAGAATGTCATAGAAAAATTGGCCAAAAAAGATCAACTAGACAGGTACTTAACGAATAGGTAGGGGGAGCCAGAAAAGAGAAAGAGAGATGAATAAAGGGAATGACAGGAATGTCCACCTCAAACTCCCGAAAGACACATACATATGATTAATGGGGAATTCGCTGGAGGAAGAATATCAAAATCACCACGAAAAAGGCATTTATAGGAGGTGTACCAAGTCAGGGAAGACATCAAAAATTCTGACTTGCCCACCATCTCGTTCATCAAAGAAGACGTCCAAGGGGTAACACCCGACCATAATGATCCCGTTGTTATAACCGTGATCCTCACCAACGCCAACCTTCATAGGACCCTCATAGACTAGGAAAGCTCGGTCGATATACTATTTAAGCCCGATTTCGACAAGCTCGGATTAGAGAAAAATGATCTAAAGACCTACCCAGATAACCTATTTAGACTGGGGGATGTGCCGATCCTACCTCTCGAGTACATCTCCCTCTACACTACCTTTGGCAGGGGCACAAGATCGAAGATGTTAATCATTAACTATATTGTGATTGATGTAGCCTCAGCATACAACGCCCTAATAGGTCAGACCACCTTGAACCGACGTGCAGCTGTTGTTTCCACACCCCATCTCTGTACGAAATTTTTCACGGCAAAAAGAATCGCCACCATCAAGGGAGATCAGAAGCTAGCATGTAGGTGCTACAATGAAAGTCTCAATCTAAAAGAAAGTCTTAGGAGAAAAGAGGTCAATACCATCGAACTTGGTGGAGTTCGAACTCGAGAAGAACTACGACCCCAACCTGAAGGCAAATTAGAAGAAGTGCAAATTAGAGACAACTCCGAGAAAACAACAAAAGTAGGAGCTAACTTAGAGGAAGGACTCAAGAAACAGCTCATCGATCTACTAAGAAGAAACTCTGATCTCTTTGCCTGGAAAACCTCCGACATACCTGGCATACATCCCGACCTGATGTCTCATAAACTCACAGTATATCCGAACTCCCGACCTATCCAGCAAAAGCGTCAGAAGCTTGGACCAGAAAAGACACAGGTCGTGGAAGAACAAGTATAAGCCTTGCAGGAAGCAGGATTCATAAGGGAGGTGAAGTATCCATTGTGGCTAGCTAACGTCATTTTGGTGAAAAAACAAAGAAAAAGTGGAAAATATGTGTCGATTACGCAAACCTCAATAAGGCTTGTTCCAAGGACCCATATTCTCTCCCTAGCATTGACGCTCTGGTCGACTCAACCTCAGGCTATCAGTATTTGTCCTTCATGGACGCTTACTCGGGTTATAACCAAATCCCAATGTACAAACCGAATCAAGAAAAGACCTCGTTCATAACTCCAAAAGCTAACTATTGCTATATAGTAATGCCTTTTGGGTTGAAAAATGTTGGAGCTACATACCAGAGACTCATGAATAAAGTATTCTCTTCCCACCTAGGAAAGCTTATGGAGGTATATGTAGACGATATGCTCGTCAAAACCAAGAAAAACTCGACACTACTATCCGACCTCTCCAAGGTGTTCTCTACAATAAAAAAGCATGAGATGAGATTAAATCCCTCAAAATGCATCTTTGCAGTAGAGGCAGAAAAATTTTTAGGCTTCATGCTAACTCAAAGAGGCATAGAAGGAAACCCGTACAAATGTCAAGCCATAATCAACATGAAAAGCCCAATCTGTCTCAAAAAAGTTCAACAATTAAATGAAAGGTTGACAGCTCCAACCCCAACCCATTACGTCATTTACCACACCGTCACGGGCCTCGTCTCCCTAACATGATCTTTCCCCATCTTATGCTACTCCCTCCACATCCACATCCACCTCTACCACCCTCTTTAATTTCCCTTCTTATTCTTCTTTTTCCTTCTCATTTTACCTTCACATAAAGGCATTCATATTTCAGAAGAAACACAAATCCAAAACTCTCTATCTCACCACATGACTCTTTTGGAACCTCTCCAAGGCCAAGTCCCATTTTTCCTTCTCCCCCAACCCCACCCTTCCTTTTACCTTGCTCTCATTCTCTACAACAGCATTGTCCTCATCCTCGGTGACTCCCCAAGGACGCTTACTCCAATTCTAAGGATCTCCAACCTAACAACCCCACTTCCTCAAGAAGGAACATGTCTTTGCCGACATTGTTTATTCCACCACTGCCATTTTTGACAGCAAGAACCACTATATTCAAATTGATTGCAGCTCCTCAAGGGAGGATCCTACCTCCTCCAAGCTCTCTTTCTTCATCAAGAATGGCAAGGTGCTGTAGATAAAGTAGATGAAGTAAAAGTTCAAAGGCAATGAGAAAGTTGAAATCGACAACATTCCAGTTCATATATCAAGGGACATGTACAACTGTCTCTTTGACAAGGACAATGGTGGTGGGCTCGCCATTTTCATGTTCAGGTTCAAGCTCGTTTTGACATGCTTTGCAATAAAGAAATGGCCACTATGATGGTTTTATAATGGTTGGGGAATAGGTTGACATGCTTTGAATGGAGAAATGGCCACTATGATGATTTTATAATGGTTGGGGAATAGGTTGAAGGATTCGAACGAATTGAGAAAACAAAAAAAAACTTGAAGATGATAAAAAGAGTAATATGAAAATTTCGAAAATTTTTCATCAAAACCAACTTTAAATTAACAATTGGATATTTTTGTCAAACAAAACAAAACTCGTATGTTATTATTAAAATCTTAAATCCATTATAATTTATTCCATGGTTAGAAATTGTGATTTGTTGAAGATTGATAAGCTATGTTCTAACCAATGTTCTGAAAATCGGACCGGACCGGCCGGTCGAACCGGTTAAACCGGAAACCGGCAGAGAAAACGGTCCGATCCAGCATGCAAAACCGCAAAATGAAAAATCGTTCAAGAATTGTTGAACCGGCCGATTACTGGCAGGTCGGACCGAACCAGAACCCAGCCGGTTTACAGAAAACGACCTCGTTTCCTTCCTTGAAAGAGAAAAACTTGCACGTGTTATCTCCCGTTCCCCCTTTTCCAACTTCTTCCTTCAGCAAACCCTAGCCTTCACCAAAGAAAGCAAACCTAGTCTCCACCAATAGTTGCGCCGACTGTCGGAGTGAGAGACTACTGCCTCCGTCCATCGCACTCAAGAACTTCCATCTTCGTGCTCTCGGGCCTCTCGCCAGATCCTCCACGTCGGGTGCTCGCATCTCGCCGTTCTCCTCTGTGCTCGGCCACTCGCGCCTCCCTCCGCCAGTGAGTGCTCGAGCTGGGCGTGTTGGTTGCTGCTCGATTCTGCCTCCCAGTCTCACTCGAGTCTCGTCTCAGTCACTGGCATCTCGTGGTTCGTCTGTCTCGTCGCCGGCGGCAGAAGCAACTCGTGGGGTTGTCTCTTGCTTCTTCGCCTTCCATGGGGTGGTCGCCGACTCGCCGTCGACCGTTGGTGAGTCCCTGCACCATCGCTTCCCTGTTCTCTCTTTTTAGATTTTCCTTCTCCCTGTATTCTTGTATGTTGCTGAATTGCTAATCAAATTTGCCTTGTTGCTAATCTAAATGTTGCTGTAACTCGGGACTTTACTTGGACTTGTTAAATTTGTTGCTGTAACTTGAATTTGTTGCTTTCCAATCACAGAATCAGAACATAATACTCAGTCAGTGCTTGGTTGATTGGTTTTGCTCACTGATTGTATTTGATGATAAATTTTAAATTGATAACTTTTAAATTTTAAATTTGCACTGCGTATTACTGATTCACTTTTGCTTCAGTACTTTTTGTTGTTGTTAATCATTGTGATGAGCTTTATTAAAATTGGGTTAAAAACTGTTGAATCTTTTTTCATTTTTAATTGTTCTTAACTTCTGTAATTATTTAATTGGATAACTGATGTAATTATTGAGTTCAAGAGATTGAGTTTTTGATTTGCAAGGTGATTTTTGGTTGATTTTTTATTTAATTTGATAATGGTGTTTATGATTGGGATTATCTGATTTTCATTCTTTTTGAATTTGAAAATTCCTCCTACTTCAAACTGCTTATGCTATTTCTGGTGTGTAACTTGTATACTTCTGCATGATTCTCTTTTGATTCCACACAAAGTTGATGAAAAAAAACTGATTTTGTTATCTGGGATAATCTTATTCTGTTTCTGTCTATATTTTCTTGCTAATGGAACATTCTAGTCTAGTTATTTAGTGATCAGAATGTTATTCCTTCTTAGCTTCATGGAATGAAAGAGAAACTACATTGCATTCTCAGAGAAATCAAAAACCATTAATTAATTTATATATTATTCATTTTAGTTTTATGATTCTATCAATTTGGTTATGTACTTATTCTTCTTATTCAGCATATGAAAGGAATTTAGCTATGTGCTTATTCTTCTACATTGGCATGTTCATCTTCACTTTGCAATAACAAAAAGCTTCTCATTTGATGATCTATTAACTACCTCATTTTCTCGTACCATTCCTTTTGTTATGGCTTTAGCTGAAGAAATTGATGTCTCAAAAGACATCACCACCATCAACATATCATTGTTACTTGAAGGTTTCTTTTAGCATAATAGTTGAAATCACAATCATAATTACATAATATATTTAAATAATTATCCAAAAAAAAAGAAACTCACAAGAACATCTTAAGGTTTTGATGATTGATAACTCTTTATGTTGACATTTAATATTTGATATTTTTTTATACTACTTAACTTGAGTTTGTATATTAATAAGATTATATGAATTTGATTGATGACATTTAATGTAGTCTTTTAAATTTGAAAACTATTTTAATATTTATATTATACTATAATTATATTTTAGGATGTTTATTTATAATTTATTTATTATTTCATTTTAAAACAGTTTTTTCGGTTGAACCATCGGTTATCCTCATATTAATAAAATTATACTTTTATCAATAATAATCCAATTTATATTATCCTTCTCTTCATATTAATAAAATTATACTTTTATCAATAAGAAGAAGAATGATAAAAATAAAAATTACCATACTCACCAAAGACCCAACCCATGATAAAGCCATAATCTCCTGGAGATCGGGCAGTCCGTTAGGCAATGCAAAGTAAAGATAACGTTAGCCATAATTTCCTGATTCTTGACAGCTAAGATTGATCTAGATTCCCCAAAACTTGAACGATCTGGGCATCCAATGTATAGACGTCTAGTAAAAACTAATGAAACCTCTTGCGCACTGTCACTCAAATGTTAATCCACTGATTAAAATTAGAAAATGTAAGAAACTTTACTCAAACTAAATAAAGCAATTTGAAGTGGTTCAGATGCGTTAACAACCTAGAGAGGTTCAAATAAAACCTATAAGATGAAGTTGACACTTGAGTTGTTCTTGCATATGTTTTTTGAGCCAATCACCATTAATTTCTAAATGGTTCTGCACAGAGAAACAACATAAACTAGAAAGAGATAAAACAAACTGCAAACATTGAAACAACAAAAAGTCAGATTTTATTCTGGGTTTCATGTTTTCAGGAATTATGAAAGAAGTTTCAAAAACAATGGAAACTTATTTCCTTATTTAGTTTCCAGATTGCATATTTCTTTCATAAATTCTTGTTATAAAAAACAGAGCCTCAACGATTCTTACGTTCACAGAGCCTTGAGGTGGGTAACTAAGTTGTTCAATTTGGTCGCATCAGCAACTTACATGGATTTAACATTGACCACATATGAGTTATTTTCAAAACCTTCATAAACTAAAACAACTCACATATATAGCTACATCAAGTAGTTCAAATTAGGATTTCAATGCAAACACTTTTTCTTTTTCTTTTCGACGTCTACCTTAATTAGTAATGCAACACGCCAACCTTGGAGGAAGACTTCAACTTCTTCTTGGAGTGCTTCTTCTGCTTATCAACAGCATCATAATCGGTCCTCTCCTTCCACTTGCTCTTGCATAGCTTGATTGGCCTGTTCCCAACGTACTTCCCGTTCATCTCCTTCAGAGCCACAGCGAGGTCCGAAGGGTCCGCAAAGCTCACGAATCCGTACCCTTTGGTCTTCCCTGATCGCTTGTCCCTCACAACTCTCGCCATGTTAAACGAAGGGAATCTTGTGAACGTCTTCGACAAAACGTCGTCGTTCACCTCGTTCCCTAGATCGCCGCAGAACAAGCGATGGTCGTTCTCCGGCCACTCGGCCAGCGAGGGATCCTCCCACGTCTGCCCAGCGGCACGGCGGGGAACTGCCTTCCGCTTCGCGTCGGTCTTGTGGTCGACGTCGCTGCTGGCTATGGCGGCCTTCACGCTCTCGAGAGCCTCCGGGGTGATGGTCTGGGCGTCGCGCTGGAAGAGTTGCTGAGCGTCGCTCTAGAATTGGTGGTGGTGTGACGGTGGAGGAGGATAGTTGTATGCGGCGTAAGGCGGTTGTTGAAAGTGGAAGGGGGTGGGGAAGCAAGAGGGATCGGAGGATTAGGCGGCGAATTGAGACGAGGAGGAGGAAGATGAGGAAGGGTTTGCCATGGAATTCGATCGATCTGGATATTTGGGGATCGAAATTAGGGTTTGACAAATTGGGATTTCGGGGATTGCGTGATGGGAAGTTGAAGTGGAGAAGAGGTTTGGGAAGGCGGCGGGTTCGATTTTGTTCGATTTTCCTTCTTCTCTAACTATGAGGGACTCGGGACTCCTATGGGCTGTGGCCTATCGGGTTCTTCAGCTTCAAACCGCTATCCGCTGGTGATTTTGTGTATTTTATTTTTCAATGTAATTAATCTTACACAATTTAACTATGAACAGTAGATCAGACAAAAAAAAAAGCTTTGGAAAGTAGAGTTTCATTTTAAAGATTTTTTTACACGCTTATATTCACATACTTAGATGAGTTTTTAAGTATTGGATTTAAAAATTATTTTTGCTTATATGAAAATACAAAATTGGATAATGTTCGGTTGCTCGGGTATTTGGTAGATTGATAAGGTAAATGACGGAGCAAGGGAATGAGAGGATCTGGACCTGAGCGTGAGTTGATGGAGCGGCGCGCTCTGCCTATTTGTTGACGTGACGGCGGATGGAACCACTTATAAGGACACTCCGATGCTAAAGTTAGAGTCCGTTAGTAGTAGATTGGTGTCAATGGGGATCAAGTTGATCACTAGGGTTCTCAAATCACCAAATCAATTAGACCCAATGACTTAAGTTTACCCAATTTCCTTGGCCTATGCCAAGAGTAAAGAAAACTTTTCCATAATCAAAGGAAACATTTCATCAAACACATGGTATGTATTAACAAAAGACATTCAAATTGCAAATCAATTGAAGATTATAAGTACCAACTAACAATTATCAATAGAAAATAACTCAAACAACATTATCAATCATAGAAAACATCAATGCACTAATGGAAATTCAAGACCCATAAAGTTCATAAAATGAGAAGAAAAAGAGAAATAACAAGAAAACATAAATTCAACACAAGATCTAAACAAAATTATACTAGAGAGCTCAAATTAAGTAATTCAAACTAAAATTAACAAGATCCAATTCAGAATTTCAACAAGGGAAGATAAAATCAAACTAGATCTAGAGAGGAATAAGAGTTTTTCTCCCTAGAAGAACAAGAACAAAAAACTAGCTAAAATTGTGTGTAAAGTGTGTATGATTGATCCCCTCTTTCTCCCCTCAATTCCTAGGTCTTTTCCATGCAGAATCAGGTTGGAATTGGGCCTGGAGCTCCTTAGAAATTGCCAGCCACGAGTTCATTAATGAGGTCACATGCTGAGCATCACGCATGCGCGTCGGTCACGCGTGCGCATCACTTGAGGTTCTTGCGACCCACGCGTACGCATCAGTCACGCGTACGCGTCGGTGGAATTTTTGCTCAGCCACGCAAATGCATCAACTTATGCGCGCCAATCCTGGCAACATGCTCCACGCGTACGCGTCGCCCACGCGTGCGCGTCGCGGCCAATTCTCCAAAGCTCCATTCTTCATGTTCCTTCCATTTATGCATGCTTCCTTTCCATCTTTTAAGCCATCCTTGCCCTATAGATCCTGAATCCACTTAACATACACATCATGGCATCAAATGATAATAGAAGAGGATTAAAATATACATTTTTAGGGTCCAAGAAACATGTTTTCAATCATGAAGCAAAATTAGGGAGAAAACACAAAACCATGCAATTTATATGAATAAGTGTGAAAGAATGTTGATAAAACCCCCCAAATTCTGCACAAGATAAACCCTAAAATTGGGGTTTATCATCCGTATGAATAGGCGGCCAAGTAGGGTTAGAAGGGTGACGTACCTTTGGGGAGGTGTAGTTCCCTCCCATTTATACTCCATGCTCGGGTGGGCCCCTTGTGATCAGGCTCACCTGCCTGGAAGCTTCCACTAGCTGTCCAGGTTTCTTGTGGAATGTGAGGTGACGCGCGGGTCACCTCTTGGTTTGGGTCGGTGGACCCGTCGAGTCGGTGACTCATGACCGAACCCAGATCATTAGTGGGATGGGGCGGAACAGTGCCCCAACGTGTCAACCGTGAAGCCCGAGGCTCGTGGTTGGCACATTCAAAATACTTGCGCCTTCCTTGATTTGGTCCTCTTGGGTCTGGGAGTTCGTCGAGGGGGTTCGTGGTTCCAATGCGTGAGTTGCCCCCATTTGTTGCTTGGGGCATCACTTTGTTTTCCGTGCGAAGCATTTAATGCTTCTTTATGACAGATTTGTAAGCCAAGAAAAAAGTCTATTTTACCCCTGACTTTTTGCGCTTCCCTCTAACAGTTATTATTCTGCACCTTCTTTTTCACCTTGCAACTCCTTCGCTCCTCATTCTCCCACATCTTCTTCACCTCATTCTTTTTCATCCCTGATTCTGTCACTCATGTGCTACGAATCCTACTGGTAAATCTCATCTGCCTCATCTTTTCATTATGGGTGGTTGCTGTTTTGTCTTTGTTACTGTCATTACTACACATGTCACACGTTGTTTCTAGTCGTTCTTGCCTGGGTTGGGCTCGTTATTGTTAGCTAGTTCTTTAGGGGCGTTACAATTAGGTATCTGATTCTTGAATTTAGGCCTTGGATTAACTGTGGATTAGTGTAGAATAATGATGTAGCAGAATATAGTTTTAGTTTCCGTTTCCTCCAATTTTTTGACCTCCCGAGTTTTAACTTAAGTGGTGCCCCCAATGTAGGTATGGCACAGCGTCCTGTTCTGAGATCCCCTACAGACCATTATGCTTGGTGATGAGCGGATAATTTATACGCTTTTTGACATTGTTTTTAGGTAGTTTTTAGTATGATTTAGTTAGTTTTTTGTATATTTTTATTAGTTTTTAAGCAAAATTCACATTTCTGGACTTTACTATGAGTTTGTGTGTTTTAGTGTGATCTCATGCATTTTCCGGCTGAAATTGAGGGACTTGAGCAAAAATCTGATTCAGAGGCTGAAAAAGGACTGCTGATTTTGTTGGATTCTGACCTCCCTCCAGTCGAAATGGATTTTTTTGAGCTATAGAAACCCAATTGGTGCGCTCTTAATTGCGTTGGAAAGTAGATATCCTGGGATTTCCAGCAATATATAATAGTCCATACTTTGCCCGAGTTTTGATGACGCAAACTAGCGTTTAAATGCCAACTTCCTGTCCTATTCTGGCGTTAAACGCTAGAAACAGGATACAAGCTGGAGTTAAACGCCCAAACTGGCATAAAAGCTGGCGTTTAACTCCAAGAAAAGTCTCTACATGTGAAAGCTTAAATGCTCAGCCCAAGCACACACCAAGTGGGTCCGAAAGTGGATTTCTACATCATTTACTTATCTCTGTAAACCCTAGTAACTAGTTTAGTATAAATAGGACTTTTTACTATTGTATTCACATCGAGAGATCATTTTGAGACTATCTTTTGATCTTTTGATCACTTTTGGGGAGGCTGGTCATTCGGCTATGCCTGGACCTTCATCACTTATTGGTGCACGAAATTGTGATCATCAATGGCGCCATCAACATGGTACGCTCAATTGCAATCTCAACTCTTTATCACAACTTCGCACAACTAACCAGCAAGTGCACTGGGTCGTCCAAGTAATAAACCTTACGCAAGTAAGGGTCAATCCCACGGAGATTGTTGGTATGAAGCAAGCTATGGTCATCTTGTAAATCTCAGTCAGGCGGATTCAAATGGTTATGAGGATTAATAATTAAAAGATGAATAAAACATAAAATAAAGATAGAGATACTTATGTAATTCATTGGTGAGAATTTCAGATAAGCGTATGGAGATGCTTTGTCCCTTCCGTCTCTCTGCTTTCCTACTGTCTTCATCCAATCCTTCTTACTCCTTTCCATGGCAAGTTGTATGTTGGGCATCACCGTTGTCAATGGCTACAGTCCTGTCCTCTCAGTGAAAATGTTCAACGCACTCTGTCACAGCACGGCTATTCATCTGTCAGTTGTCAATCATGTCGGAATAGAATCCAGTGATTCTTTTGCGTCGGTCACTAACGCCCCACAATCGCGAGTTTGAAGCTCGTCACAGTTATTCAATCCCTAAACCCTACTCAGAATACCACAGACAAGGTTTAGACCTTCTGGATTCTCAAGAATGGCCGCCAATGGATTCTAGCTTATACCACGAAGATTCTGATTAAGGAATCCAAGAGAAAAACATTCAAGCCTTGTTTGCATGTAGAACGGAAGTGGTTGTCAGGCACGCGTTCATAGGTGAGAATGATGATGAGCATCATATAATCATCACATTCATCAAGTTCTTGGGTGCAAATGAATATCTTAGAACAAGAATAAGCTGACTTGAATAGAAGAACAATAGTAATTGCATTAATACTCGAGATACAGCAGAGCTCCACACCTTAATCTATGGTGTGTAGAAACTCCACCGTTGAAAATACATAAGTGATAATGGTGATCATTGGCTTCGGCCCCAAAGAGGGAACCAGAAGAACCAAGATCTAGGCATGGCCGAGAGGCCAGCCCCCATGATCTAAGAATTAGACGTCCAAAGATGAAAATACAATAGCAAAAGGTCCTATTTATAGAGAACTAGTAGCTTAGGGTTTACAAAAATGAGTAAATGACGAAAAAATCCACTTCCGGGCCCACTTGGTGTGTGCTTGGGCTGAGCATTGAAGCTTCTATGTGTAGAGACTTTTCTTGGAGTTAAACGCCAGCTTTTGTGCCAGTTTGGGCGTTTAACTCCAGCTTTTGTGCCAGTTCCGGCGTTAAACGCCAGAATTCTTGAGCTGACTTAGAACGCCTGTTTAGGCCATTAAATCTCGGACAAAGTTTGAACTATTATATATTGCTGAAAATCCCAGGATGTTTACTTTCCAACGCAATTGAGAGCACGCCAATTCAGATTTTGTAGCTCCAGAAAATTCACTTCGAGTGCAGGGAGGTCAGAATCTAACAGCATCTGCAGTCCTTTTCAGCCTATGAATAAGATTTTTGCTCAGGTCCCTCAATTTCAGCCAGAAAATACCTGAAATCACAGAAAAACACACAAACTCATAGTAAAGTCTAGAAAAGTGAATTTTAAATAAAAACTAATAAAAATATAATAAAAACTAACTAAAACATACTAAAAACAATGCCAAAAAGTGTATAAATTATCCGCTCATCACAACACCAAACTTAAATTGTTGCTTGTCCCCAAGCAACTAAAAATCAAATAGGATAAAAAGAAGAGAATATCCAAAAACATCTATGAAGATCAGTATTAATTAGATGAGAAGGGCTTTTAGCTTTTTGCCTTTGAACAATTTTGGCATCTCACTTTATCCTTTGAAGTTCAGAATGATTGGCTTCTATAGGAACTCAGAATCCGGATAGTGTCATTGATTCTCCTAGTTAAGTATGATGATTCTTGAACACAACTACTTTATGAGTCTTGGCTGTGGCCCAAAGCACTCTGTTTTCCAGTATTACCACCGGATACATCCATGCTTCAGACACATAAATAGGTGAACCTTTTCAGATTGTGACTCAGCTTTGCTAGAGTCCCCAATTAGAGGTGTCCAGGGTTCTTAAGCACACTCTTTTTGCTTCGGATCATAACTTTAACCGCTCAGTCTTAAGTTTTTACTTGACACCTTCACGCCACAAGCACATGGTTAGGGACAGCTTGGTTTAGCCGCTTACCAGGATATTGTTCCTGTGGGCCCTCCTATCCACTGATGCTCAAAGCCTTGGATCCTTTTTATTTTTACCCTTGCCTTTTGGTTTAAAGGGCTATTGGGTTTTTTTGTTTGCTCTTTTTTTTTGAATTCACTGCTTTTTCTTGCTTCAAGAATCATTTTTATGATTTTTCAAATCCTCAGTAACATGTCTCCTTTTTCATCATTCTTTCAAGAGCCAATTAATTTTAACATTCATGAACAACAAATTCAAAAGACATATGCACTGTTCAAGCATACATTCAGAAGTCAAAAATATTGCCACCACATCAAAATAATTAATCTGTTATAAAATTCGAAATTCATGCAATTCTTCTCTTTTTTCAATTAAGAACATTTTTCATTTAAGAAAGGTGATGGATTCATTGGACATTCATAACTATAAGGCATAGACACTAATGATCATAAGACACAAACATAAATAAACCATAAAGCATAATTTTCGAAAAACAAAAAAAATAAAGAACAACGAGATTAAAGAACGGGTCCACCTTAGTGATGGCGGCTTGTTCTTCCTCTTGAAGATCTTATGGAGTGCTTGAGCTCCTCAATGTCTCTTCTTGCCTTTGTTGCTCATCTCTCATGATTCTTTTATCTTCTCTAATTTCATGGAGGATAATGGAATGTTCTTGGTGCTCCACCCTTAGTTGTCCCATGTTGGAACTCAATTCTCCTAGGGAGGTGTTGATTTTCTCCCAATAGTTTTGTTGAGGAAACTGCATCCTTTGAGGCATCTCAGGGATTTCATGATGAGGAATTTCCTCATGTCCATGAGTGAGATCTCTTGTTTGCTCCATCCTCTTCTTAGTGATGGGCTTGTGCTCATCAATGAGGATGTCTCCCTCTATGTTAATTCCAACTAAATTACAGAGGTGACAAATGAGATGAGGGAAGGCTAACCTTGCCAAGGTAGAGGACTTGTCCGCCACCTTATAAAGTTCTTGGGATATAACCTCATGAACTTCTACTTCTTCTCCAATCATGATGCTATGAATCATGATAGCCCGGTCTATAGTAGCTTCGGACCGGTTGCTAGTGGGAATGATTGAGCATTGGATAAACTCCAACCATCCCCTAGCCACGGGCTTGAGGTCATGCCTTCTCAGTTGAACCGGCTTCCCTCTTGAATCTCTCTTCCATTGAGCGCCCTCTTCACAAATGTCTATGAGGACTTGGTCCAACCTTTGATCAAAGTTGACCCTTCTAGTGTAGGGGTGTTCATCTCCTTGCATCATCGGCAAGTTGAATGCCAACCTTACATTTTCCGGACTAAAATCTAAGCATTTCCCCCAAACCATTGTAAGCCAATTCTTTGGGTCCAGGTTCACACTTTGATCATGGTTCTTGGTGATCCATGCATTGGCATAGAACTCTTGAACCGTTAAGATTCCGACTTGTTGAATGGGGTTGGCAAGAACTTCCCAACCTCTTATTCGGATCTCATGTTGGATCTCCAGATATTCACTCTTTTTGAGTTTGAAAGGGACCTCGGGGATCACCTTCTTCATGGCCACAACTTCATAGAATTGGTCTTGATGCACCCTTGAGATGAATCTCTCTATTTCCCATGACTCAGAGGTGAAAGCTTTTGCCTTCCCTTTCCTCTTTCTAGAGGTTTCTCCAGCCTTAGATGCCATAAATGGTTACGGAAAAACAAAAAGTGGTTTGAATTTGGATGTTGGGGTAGGTGGGGTTTTATGAAGGATGAATGTGAGTGGTGAAGAGAATGGTGGAATTTGATAGGTGAGGGATTTTTGGGGAAGAGGTGTTGAGGTGATTGGTGAATGGGTGAAGAAGAGAGAGAGTGGTGGGGTAGGTGGGGATCCTGTGGGGTCCACAGATCCTGAGGTGTCAAGGATATCTCATCCCTGCACCTAGTGGCATGCAAAAAGCCCTTTTCTGCCAATCCTGGCGTTAAACGCCAGGCTGCTGCCCATTTCTGGCGTTTAACGCCAGCTTGTTGCCCATTCCTGGCGTTAAACGCCAGTCTGGTGCCCATTTCTGGCGTTAAACGCCCAGAATGGTGCTAGACTGGGCGTTAAATGCCCATTTGCTACCCTTACTGGCATTTAAATGCCAGCAAGTTTTTCCTCCAGGATGTGCTGTTTTTCATTCTATTTTTGCTTTTTCAATTATTTTTGTGACTTCAGATGATCATCAACCTATAGAAAACATAAAATAACAATGGAAAATAGATAAATATAACATTGGGTTGCCTCCCAACAAGCGCTTCTTTAATGTCAATAGCTTGACAGTGGGCCCTCATGGAGCCTCACAGATGTTCAGAGCAATGTTGGAACCTCCCAACACCAAACTTAGAGTTTGAATGTGGGGGTTTAACACCAAACTTAGAATTTGGTTGTGGCCTCCCAACACCAAACTTAGAGTTTGACTGTGGGGGCTCTGTTTGACTCTGTTTTGAGAGAAGCTCTTCATGCTTCCTCTCCATGGTTACAGAGGGATATCCTTGAGCCTTAAACACAAAGGATTCTTCATTCACTTGAATGATCAATTCTCCTCTGTCAACATCAATCACAACCTTCGCTGTGGCTAGGAGCCATCTCTAGTGAGATTCTTACAGCTTGTACCTCAAAGATCCCTAGCTTCTCCATTACAGAGAGAGGCATGAGGTTTATGCTTGACCCTAGGTCACGCAGAGCCTTCTCGAAGGTCATGGTGCCTAATGTACAAGGTATTGAGAACTTCCCAGGGTCCCGTCTCTTTTGAGGTAATCTCTGCCTAGTCAAGTCATCCAGTTCTTTGGTGAGCAAAGGGGGTTCATCCTTCCAAGTCTCATTACCAAATAACTTGTCATTTAGCTTCATGATTGCTCCAAGGTACTTAGCAACTTGCTCTTCAGTGACATCTTCGTCCTCTCCAGAGGAAGAATACTCATCAGAGCTCATGAATGGTAGAAGTAAATTCAATGGAATCTCTATGGTCTCAGTGTGAGCCTCAGATTCCCATGGTTCCTCATCAGGGAACTCATTGGAGGCCAGTGGACGTCCATTGAGGTCTTCCTCAGTGGCGATCACTGCCTCTTCCTCCTCTCCAAATTCGGCCGTGTTGATGGCCTTACACTCTCTTTTTGGATTCTATTCTGTATTGCTTGGAAGAGTACTAGGAGGGAGTTCAGTAATTTTCTTGCTCAGCTGACCCACTTGTGCCTCCAAGTTTCT